>NW_026510730.1:0-45585 GCF_027579735.1 Bombina bombina
CTGTCATGCCTAATGGCATGAATGAGAATAACAACTTTTGGGCATTCCTCTAATGTAAGATTGTAAGAATCAATTTTAATCCTTGTAATAATAATACATAAATTGATGTTCTTTAGTAGCTGCACTCTCATGTGCACCCAGAGATTATTCCTTAGATAATATTGTGATACGCACAGCGGATTATGCTTTTTATGAAGCACATTACAATTCAATATGGTAGTAACTATAATGATGTGGAAATGTAAATCGTACCCCAAAAATCACTGAATTCATATTCTCATGAGTATAGTGTTGCTTTTTAATATGTGTTACGATATCACATCTATGTAGTGATGACTTATAATTTTCATCATATATGGGCATTCGCTATATTTTTGAGATTTAGGATATAATGGGCAACGATCTAAATAAATAGGATATTCAAACTCCACACATTTTTTTTATTATCGTGTTGTATTTACCTGGAAATGAATGCTCCATGCAATCCATGTTAGCGTTATTCACATTTATTTAACAATGAGCCATAATTATGATCCATGACACAGAACCGTGTGGCATGCTGTGTATATATATTATATGCACACCGTTAATGCTAACACCCTGGTCCTTACACATAATGGCACTAGGAATCTAAATCTCTATGTGCACATAGTATTGCACTACTTACAGTGACCTTATTTACAGCTATCGTTACATCAATCCCACATACGGACCATAGGAAATAGAAGGTCATTAGGGATTGGCTGAAAAGGTTTCATCAGTGACCAATCAAATAATGGTTCTCAATCCATGACACGTGCATAGTATACAGCGCAGGATTGGCTTGGAGGTGGGCGTGCGCTTCATGCACGCTGCGATTGGACAATTGAAACAGGAGATACATATATAAGGCACCAATAATGAGACACTCGTCTTGTCAATCCGAAGTTAGCACATTGAGAAAGGCCGCCACTCGGCCGAAACGCGTTTGTGCGGAGCACATTTGTATGCTTAGTTAAGCATAGTGTTTTTAAATTTTCTATTTTTTGACACTCACGATACCTATTACGGCTGCAAGGGACATGTCACTCAGTACATAAACCATCCCTGTCACCTGAAGCCAGCGTATCCTGTTACTGGCCAGGAATACAGGGGGGTGGTTGAGTCTGTGTGGCATTGTCTGGGTATATTGCAGCATCTGTGTTAATAGTGTGAGTGTCAAGTGCGAGTGTGGAGCTATTTAGGTATATGTGAGAGTGTTCTATCTTATCACACTCTCTTTTAGTGGTTTAATAAATTTCAATAAGTTTTAACTTAATTTACATCAATGCAATAGTTGAATGTTTCAACTTAGTTACCGTAAAATATAGGAATGAGTGCTTATTAACCCCTTCTTGTCCAGTTCTCGACCCCTCCCCCATTTGATTTTATGGAAATTAAAGGTGGCCACACACCTAGAGTCCCTTATCATGAGAAGACAGTAATAACAGCCCGGGTAGGGATATAAGCATGAGGGAATATCTTGTACGGTCCCCATACCCCATAAAGCCTGGGTCTTACCTGTACTCTGACCCTTCATAAGGCAATAAAAGCTGCAATCTTTGATCCTGGTAGATTTTAACCAGGAAGCTGCAATGCCGCAAAATATCCCAAACTTGCAGATATTAAAATAATAAATACATACCCCTCCTAAAGGGAAGCAGGTCCCACTAGGTCCCTGATCATCCCAGTCCTTCCACTGATAGTTCTTGTTCTACAAAATATATAAGGAAGGATTTACTCGCCAGGGTCTTCTGCTGTGGAGCAGTCACAGCAGCTCCAGGTCTGTTAGCCTAATCCGACCTCTGACAGGGACCTGAAGATTCAAGAAAAAGAAAAATTTATGCTTACCTGATAAATGTATTTCTTTTTTGACACGATGAGTCCACGGATCATCTTAATTACTAATGGCATATTCACCTCCTGGTCAGCAGGAGGCAAAGAGCACCACAGCAGAGCTGTTAAATAGTTCCTCCCTTCCCTCCCACTCCAGTCATTCGACCAAAGTTAGGAAGAGAAAGGAAAAGCCAAGGTGCAGAGGTGTCTGAAGTTTACAATAACCCACAACCTGTCTAAAGAAACAGGGAGGGCCGTGGACTCATCGTGTCAAAAAAACATAATTTATGCTTACCTGATAAATTTATTTCTCTTGTAGTGTATCCAGTCCACGGATCATCCATTACTAATGGGATATTCTCCTTCCCAACAGGAAGTTGCAAGAGGATCACCCACAGCAGAGCTGCTATATAGCTCCTCCCCTAACTGCCATATCCAGTCATTCGACCGAAACAAACAGAGAAAGGAGAAACCATAGGGTGCAGTGGTGACTGTAGTTTAATTAAATTTTAGACCTGCCTTAAAATGACAGGGCGGGCCGTGGACTGGATACACTACAAGAGAAATAAATTTATCAGGTAAGCATAAATTATGTTTTCTCTTGTTAAGTGTATCCAGAGGGACAAGGCAGGGATTAAGCGGAAGGAACCACTGCCTGAAGAACCTTTCTCCCAAAAACAGCCTCCGAAGAAGCAAAAGTATCAAATTTGTAAAATTTTGAAAAAGTGTGAAGCGAAGACCAAGTCGCGGCCTTGCAAATCTGTTCAACAAAGGCCTCATTTTTAAAGGCCCAGGTGGAAGCCACAGCTCTAGTAGAATGAGCTGTAATTCTTTCAGGGGGCTGCTGTCCAGCAGTCTCATAGGCTAGGCGTATAATACTCCGAAGCCAAAAGGAAAGAGGTTGCCAAAGCTTTTTGACCTCTCCTCTGTCCAGAATAAACGACAAACAGGGAAGATGTTTGACGAAAATCTTTAGTAGCTTGTAAGTAAAACTTCAAGGCACGGACTACGTCCAGATTATGTAAAAGACGTTCCTTCTTTGAAGAAGGATTAGGACACACTGATGGAACAACAATCTCTTGATTGATATTCTTGTTAGAAACCACCTTAGGTAAAAACCCAGGTTTGGTACGCAGAACTACCTTATCTGCATGAAAAATCAGATAAGGAGAATCACATTGTAAGGCAGATAGCTCAGAGACTCTCCGAGCCGAGGAAATAGCCATCCAAAACAGAACTTTCCAAGATAAAAGCTTAATATCAATGGAATGAAGGGGTTCAAACGGAACTCCTTGAAGAACTTTAAGAACCAAGTTTAAGCTCCATGGGGGAGCAACAGGTTTAAACACAGGCTTAATTCTAACCAAAGCCTGACAAAATGCCTGGACGTCTGGAACTTCTGCCAGACGCTTGTGCAAAAGAATAGACAGAGCAGAAATCTGTCCCTTTAAGGAACTAGCCGATAATCCTTTGTCCAAACCCTCTTGGAGAAAGGACAATATCCTAGGAATCCTAACCTTACTCCATGAGTAATTCTTGGATTCACACCAGATCTTGTGATAGATTTTCCTGGTAACAGGCTTTCGTGCCTGTATTAAGGTATCAATGACTGACTCGGAGAAGCCACGCTTTGATAGAATCAAGCGTTCAATCTCCATGCAGTCAGTCTCAGAGAAATTAGATTTGGATGATTGAAAGGACCTTGTATTAGAAGGTCCTGTCTTAGAGGCAGAGTCCATGGTGGAAAGCATGACATGTCCACTAGGTCTGCATACCAGGTCCTGCGTGGCCACGCAGGCGCTATTAGAATCACCGATGCTCTCTCCTGTTTGATTTTGGCAATCAGTCGAGGGAGCAGAGGAAACGGTGGAAACACATAAGCCAGGTTGAAGAACCAAGGTGCTGCTAGAGCATCTATCAGCGTCGCTTCTGGGTCCCTGGACCTGGATTCGTAACAAGGAAGCTTGGCGTTCTGGCGAGACGCCATGAGATCCAACTCTGGTTTGCCCCAACGATGAATCAATTGAGCAAACACCTCCGGATGGAGTTCCCACTCCCCCGGGTGAAAAGTGTGACGACTTAGAAAATCCGCCTCCCAGTTCTCCACGCCTGGGATATGGATTGCTGACAGGTGGCAAGAGTGAGTCTCTGCCCAGCGAATTATTTTTGAGACTTCTAACATCGCTAGGGAACTCCTGGTTCCCCCTTGATGGTTGATGTAAGCCACAGTCGTGATATTGTCCGACTGAAATCTGATGAACCTCAGTGTTGCTAACTGAGGCTTTACTTACATTAATCCGGTATAAGCAGCATTTTCTAGCAAATTCCATCCCTAGAAAAATATTAACTGCACATACCTTATTGCAGGAAAACCTGCACGCCATTCCCTCTCTGAAGTTACCTCACTCCTCAGAATATGTGAGAACAGCCATGGATCTTAGTTACTTCTGCTAAGATCATAGAAAATGCAGGCAGATTCTTCTTCTAAATACTGCCTGAGATAAACAGCACACTCCGGTACCATTTATAAAACACCCCTCTCCTCTTACGACCTCCATTTTTGTTGAGGGTTGCAAGAGAATGACTGGATATGGCAGTTAGGGGAGGAGCTATATAGCAGCTCTGCTGTGGGTGATCCTCTTGCAACTTCCTGTTGGGAAGGAGAATATCCCATAAGTAATGGATGATCCGTGGACTGGATACACTTAACAAGAGAAATAAATAAATTTATCAGGTAAGCATAAATTTTCTTTTCTTTTTTAAGACACGATGAGTCCACGGATCATCGTAATTACTAATGGGATTCAATACCAAAGCTAGAGTACACAGATGATACGGGAGGGACAAGACAGGGAACCTAAATGGAAAGCACCACTGCTTGAAGAACCTTTCTCCCAAAAGCGGCCTTAGTCGAGGCAAAAGAGCCAAATTTGTAGAACTTTGAAAAAGTGTGAAGATAGGACCAAGTTGCAGCCTTGCAAATCTGTTCCACAGAAGCTTCATTTTTTAACGGCAATGAGGAAAACAGAATTTATGTTTACCTGATAAATTACTTTCTCCAACGGTGTGTCCGGTCCACGGCGTCATCCTTACTTGTGGGATATTCTCTTCCCCAACAGGAAATGGCAAAGAGCCCAGCAAAGCTGGTCACATGATCCCTCCTAGGCTCCGCCTACCCCAGTCATTCGACCGACGTTAAGGAGGAATATTTGCATAGGAGAAACCATATGATACCGTGGTGACTGTAGTTAAAGAAAATAAATTATCAGACCTGATTAAAAAACCCGGGCGGGCCGTGGACCGGACACACCGTTGGAGAAAGTAATTTATCAGGTAAACATAAATTCTGTTTTCTCCAACATAGGTGTGTCCGGTCCACGGCGTCATCCTTACTTGTGGGAACCAATACCAAAGCTTTAGGACACGGATGAAGGGAGGGAGCAAATCAGGTCACCTAAATGGAAGGCACCACGGCTTGCAAAACCTTTCTCCCAAAAATAGCCTCAGAAGAAGCAAAAGTATCAAACTTGTAAAATTTGGTAAAAGTGTGCAGTGAAGACCAAGTCGCTGCCCTACATATCTGATCAACAGAAGCCTCGTTCTTGAAGGCCCATGTGGAAGCCACAGCCCTAGTGGAAGGAGCTGTGATCCTTTCAGGAGGCTGCCGTCCGGCAGTCTCGTAAGCCAATCTGATGATGCTTTTAATCCAAAAAGAGAGAGAGGTAGAAGTTGCTTTTTGACCTCTCCTTTTACCAGAATAAACAACAAACAAGGAAGATGTTTGTCTAAAATCCTTTGTAGCATCTAAATAGAATTTTAGAGCGCGAACAACATCCAAATTGTGCAACAAACGTTCCTTCTTCGAAACTGGTTTCGGACACAGAGAAGGCACGACTATCTCCTGGTTAATGTTTTTGTTAGAAACAACTTTTGGAAGAAAACCAGGTTTAGTACGTAAAACCACCTTATCTGCATGGAACACCAGATAAGGAGGAGAACACTGCAGAGCAGATAATTCTGAAACTCTTCTAGCAGAAGAAATTGCAACCAAAAACAAAACTTTCCAAGATAATAACTTAATATCAACGGAATGTAAGGGTTCAAACGGAACCCCCTGAAGAACTGAAAGAACTAAATTGAGACTCCAAGGAGGAGTCAAAGGTTTGTAAACAGGCTTGATTCTAACCAGAGCCTGAACAAAGGCTTGAACATCTGGCACAGCTGCCAGCTTTTTGTGAAGTAACACAGACAAGGCAGAAATCTGTCCCATCAAGGAACTTGCAGATAATCCGTTTTCCATTCCTTCTCGAAGGAAGGATAGAATCTTAGGAATCTTAACCTTGTCCCAAGGGAATCCTTTAGATTCACACCAACAGATATATTTTTTCCAAATTTTGTGGTAAATTTTTCTAGTTACAGGCTTTCTGGCCTGAACAAGAGTATCAATAACAGAATCTGAGAACCCTCGCTTTGAAAAGATCAAGCGTTCAATCTCCAAGCAGTCAGCTGGAGTGGGACCAGATTCGGATGTTCGAACGGACCTTGAACAAGAAGGTCTCGTCTCAAAGGTAGCTTCCATGGTGGAGCCGAAGACATATTCACCAGATCTGCATACCAAATCCTGCGTGGCCACGCAGGAGCTATCAAGATCACCGACGCCCTCTCCTGATTGATCCTGGCTACCAGCCTGGGGATGAGAGGGAACGGCGGGAATACATAAGCTAGTTTGAAGGTCCAAGGTGCTACTAGTGCATCTACTAGAGTCGCCTTGGGATCCCTGGATCTGGACCCGTAGCAAGGAACCTTGAAGTTCTGACGAGAGGCCATCAGATCCATGTCTGGAATGCCCCACAGTTGAGTGATTTGGGCAAAGATTTCCGGATGGAGTTCCCACTCCCCCGGATGCAATGTCTGACGACTCAGAAAATCCGCTTCCCAATTTTCCACTCCTGGGATGTGGATTGCAGACAGGTGGCAGGAGTGAGTCTCCGCCCATTGAATGATTTTGGTCACTTCTTCCATCGCCAGGGAACTCCTTGTTCCCCCCTGATGGTTGATGTACGCAACAGTCGTCATGTCTGATTGAAACCGTATGAACTTGGCCCTCGCTAGCTGAGGCCAAGCCTTGAGAGCATTGAATATCGCTCTCAGTTCCAGAATATTTATCGGTAGAAGAGATTCTTCCCGAGACCAAAGACCCTGAGCTTTCAGGGATCCCCAGACCGCGCCCCAGCCCATCAGACTGGCATCGGTCGTGACAATGACCCACTCTGGTCTGCGGGAGGTCACCCCTTGTGACAGGTTGTCCATGGACAGCCACCAACGGAGTGAGTCTCTGGTCCTCTGATTTACTTGTATCTTCGGAGACAAGTCTGTATAGTCCCCATTCCACTGACTGAGCATACACAGTTGTAATGGTCTCAGATGAATGCGCGCAAAAGGAACTATGTCCATTGCCGCTACCATCAAACCTATCACTTCCATGCACTGCGCTATGGAAGGAAGAGGAACGGAATGAAGTATCCGACAAGAGTTTAGAAGCTTTGTTTTTCTGGTCTCTGTCAGAAAAATCCTCATTTCTAAGGAGTCTATTATTGTTCCCAAGAAGGGAACTCTTGTCGACGGAGATAGAGAACTCTTTTCCACGTTCACTTTCCATTCGTGAGATCTGAGAAAGGCCAGGACTATGTCCGTGTGAGCCTTTGCTTGAGGAAGGGACGACGCTTGAATCAGAATGTCGTCCAAGTAAGGTACTACAGCAATGCCCCTTGGTCTTAACACCGCCAGAAGGGACCCTAGTACCTTTGTGAAAATCCTTGGAGCAGTGGCTAATCCGAAAGGAAGCGCCACGAACTGGTAATGCTTGTCCAGGAATGCGAACCTTAGGAACCGATGATGTTCCTTGTGGACAGGAATATGTAGATACGCATCCTTTAAATCCACCGTGGTCAAGAATTGACCTTCCTGGATGGAAGGATTGTTCGAATGGTTTCCATTTTGAGAAACTTGTTTAGGATCTTGAGATCTAAGATTGGTCTGAACGTTCCCTCTTTTTTGGGAACTACGAACAGATTGGAGTAGAACCCCATCCCTCGTTCTTTTAATGGAACAGGATGAATCACTTCCAGAAGATAACCTTGGGAGACTATTTCTAGCGCCCAAGGATCCAGAACATCTCTTGCCCAAGCCTGAGTGAAGAGAGAGAGTCTGCCCCCCACCAAATCCGGTCCCGGATCGGGGGCCCGCATCTCATGCTGTCTTGGGAGCAGTGGCAGGGTTCTTGGCCTGCTTTCCTTTGTTCCAGCCTTGCATTGGTCTCCAGGCTGGATTGGCTTGAGAAGTATTACCCTCCTGCTTAGAGGACGTAGCACTTGGGGCTGGTCCGTTTCTGCGAAAGGGACGAAAATTAGGTTTATTTTTGGCCTTGAAAGACCTATCCTGAGGAAGGGCGTGGCCCTTGCCCCCAGTGATATCAGAGATAATCTCTTTCAAGTCAGGGCCAAACAGTGTTTTCCCCTTGAAAGGAATGTCGAGCAATTTGTTCTTGGAAGACGCATCCGCTGACCAAGATTTTAACCAAAGCGCTCTGCGCGCCACAATAGCAAACCCAGAATTTTTCGCCGCTAACCTAGCCAATTGCAAGGTGGCGTCTAGGGTGAAAGAATTAGCCAATTTAAGAGCACGAATTCTGTCCATAATCTCCTCATAAGAAGAAGAATTACTAATAATCGCCTTTTCTAGCTCATCGAACCAGAAACATGCGGCTGTAGTGACAGGGACAATGCATGCAATTGGTTGTAGAAGGTAACCTTGCTGAACAAACATCTTTTTTAGCAAACCTTCTAATTTTTTATCCATAGGATCTTGGAAAACACAACTATCTGCTATGGGTATAGTGGTGCGCTTGTTTAGAGTAGAAACCGCCCCCTCGACCTTGGGGACTGTCTGCCATAAGTCCTTTCTGGGGTCGACTATAGGAAACAATTTTTTAAATATGGGGGGAGGTACGAAAGGTATACCGGGCCTGTCCCATTCTTTATTAACAATGTACGCCACCCGCTTGGGTATAGGAAAAGCTTCGGGGGGCCCCGGGGCCTCTAGGAACTTGTCCATTTTACATAGTGTTTCTGGAATGACCAGATAATCACAATCATCCAAATTGGATAACACCTCCTTAAGCAGAGCGCGGAGATGTTCCAACTTAAATTTAAAAGTAATCACATCAGGTTCAGCTTGTTGAGAAATTTTTCCTGAATCTGAAATTTCTCCCTCAGACAAAACCTCCCTGGCCCCCTCAGACTGGTGTAGGGGCCCTTCAGAAACAATATCATCAGCGTCCTCATGCTCTTCAGTATTTTCTAAAACAGAGCAGTCGCGCTTTCGCTGATAAGTGGGCATATTGGCTAAAATGTTTTAGATAGAATTATCCATTACAGCCGTTAATTGTTGCATAGTAAGGAGTATTGGCGCGCTAGATGTACTAGGGGCCTCCTGTATGGGCAAGACTGGTGTAGACGAAGGAGGGGATGATGCAGTACCATGCTTACTCCCCTCACTTGAGGAATCATCTTGGGCATCATTTTTACTAAATTTTTTATGACATAAATCACATCTATTTAAATGAGAAGGAACCTTGGCTTCCCCACAGTCAGAACACAATCTATCTGGTAGTTCAGACATGTTAAACAGGCATAAACTTGATAACAAAGCACAAAAAACGTTTTAAAATAAAACCGTTACTGTCACTTTAAATTTTAAACTGAACACACTTTATTACTGCAATTGCGAAAAAGTATGAAGGAATTGTTCAAAATTCACCAAAATTTCACCACAGTGTCTTAAAGCCTTAAAAGTATTGCACACCAAATTTGGAAGCTTTAACCCTTAAAATAACGGAACCGGAGCCGTTTTTATATTTAACCCCTTTACAGTCCCTGGAATCTGCTTTGCTGAGACCCAACCAAGCCCAAAGGGGAATACGATACCAAATGATGCCTTCAGAAAGACTTTTCTATGTATCAGAGCTCCACACACATGCAGCTGCATGTCATGCTGTTCTCAAAAACAAGTGCGCCATACCGGCGCGAAAATGAGGCTCTGACTATGATTAGGGAAAGCCCCTATAGAATAAGGTGTCTAAAACAGTGCCTGCCGATATTATTTTACAAAAAATACCCAGATTAAATGATTCCTCAAGGCTAAATATGTGTAAATATGATCGATTTAGCCCAGAAAATGTCTACAGTCTTAATAAGCCCTTGTGAAGCCCTTATTTACTGTCTGAATAAAAATGGCTTACCGGATCCCATAGGGAAAATGACAGCTTCCAGCATTACATCGTCTTGTTAGAATGTGTCATACCTCAAGCAGCAAAAGACTGCTCACTGTTCCCCCAACTGAAGTTAATTCCTCTCAACAGTCCTGTGTGGAACAGCCATGGATTTTAGTAACGGTTGCTAAAATCATTTTCCTCATACAAACAGAAATCTTCATCTCTTTTCTGTTTCAGAGTAAATAGTACATACCAGCACTATTTTAAAATAACAAACTCTTGATTGAATAATAAAAACTACAGTTAAACACTAAAAAACTCTAAGCCATCTCCGTGGAGATGTTGCCTGTACAACGGCAAAGAGAATGACTGGGGTAGGCGGAGCCTAGGAGGGATCATGTGACCAGCTTTGCTGGGCTCTTTGCCATTTCCTGTTGGGGAAGAGAATATCCCACAAGTAAGGATGACGCCGTGGACCGGACACACCTATGTTGGAGAAACAGCCCTCGAGGAAGGAGCCGTAACTGTCCAGCAGTCTCATATGCAAAACGTATGATCCTCTTCAGCCAATAGAAAGAGAAATAGCCGTAGCTTTCTGTTCCTTGCGGCTTCCTGAGAAAACCACTAACAAAGAAGACTGACGAAAGTCCTTAGTCGCCTGCAGGTAAAACTTAAAAGCACGGAGAACATTCAAATTGTGCAGAAGTCTTTCCTTCTGAGAAGAAGTAGGACACAAGGAAGAAACAACAATCTCCTGATAAATGTTCAGATCAGAAACAACCTTAGAAAGAATTCCTAATTTAGTATGTAAAACTACATTATCTGAGTTAATAAGATAAGGAGACTCATACTGCAATGCCAAGAGCTCACACTCTACAAGCAGAAATAGTAACAAGAAATAAAACTTTCCAAGATAACTTAATATCTAAGGAATGCATAGGCTCAAACGGAGCCCCTTGAAGAACTTTGAGAACTAAATAAAGACTCCATGGAGGAATAACTGGTTTGAACACAGGCCTGATCCTGACCAAGGCCTGACAGAATAAATATTCATCTAGAACATCCACCCTGACGTTTGTGTAACAAAATAGATAAGGCTAAAATTTGCCTCCTTTAGGGAACTCGTCAATAAACCTCTCCAAACCCTCTTGGAGAAAAGACAAAATTCTAGGAATCCTAACCTAACTCCATGAGTAGCCTTTGGATTCCCACCAATAGAGATATTTACGCCAAATCTTATGGTAAATCCCTCTAGTAATAGGCTTACGATCCTGAATCATGGTCTCTGTAAGAGTCAGAAAATCTCCGCTTGGATAAAATTAAGCGTTCAATCTCCAAGCAGTCAGTTTCACAGAAACAAGATTTGGGTGAAACAAGATTTGGGTGAAGCAAGGGCCCCTGAATCAGAAGGTCTTTCCTCAACGGAATGCAAGGTGGTAGAGATGTCATCTCCACCAGATCTGCATAACAAATCCTGCGAGGCCAGGCCGGTGCTATGAGGATCACCGCTGCCCTTTCCCGCTTGATTCGAGTAATTATTCGAGGAAGAGGAGCAAAAGGAGAAAACAGGTATGCTAGATTGAAGGTCCAAGGGGCCGCCAGAGCATCTATCAGTTCCGCCTGAGGGTCCCTGGATCCCGACCCGTATCTCGGGAGCTTGGAATCCTGACACAATTCCAAGAGATCTAATTCCGGCTGACCCCACTTGAGAATCAGGCTGCAGAACACTTCTGGATGGAGTTCCCACTCACCCTGATGAAAGGTCTGCCTGCTCGGGAAATCCGCAGTCCACCCCTGGATGTGGATCGCCGACATGCAGCAAGAATGGGCCTCCGCCCATTGAATTATTTTGGATACCTCAGTCATCACTAGGAACTCCTCGTTCCTCGCTGATGATTGATGTAAACCACTGACGTTATGTTGTCCGACTAGAATCTGATAAACTGTACCGAGGCTAACAGGGGCCAGGTCAGAAGAGCATTGTAGATCGCTCTCAGTTCCAGAATGATTATGAGTAGAACAGACTCCGACCAAGTCCATGTCCCTTGGGCCTTTAGAGAGCCCCAGTTTTGGGGATCAAACCAGCAACCCTTGGATTGCTACAGAGCTCAGCCACAGTACCTTAGCATGCAGAGCTATCTGTCCACTGCTTCCCACCCTAGAAGGCTGACATCTGTTGTGACAATCATCCAAGATGGTCTGCAAAAGCAGGTTCCATGGGAGAGATGATCCAAAGACAACCACCATTGTAGAAATCCCTTGTCTCCTGCTCCTAATTCAGGAGACAAGTCATCATATTCTCTGTTCCATTGCCTCAGCATGTTTAACTGTAGAGGTCTGAGATGAAAGCGAACAAACGGGATGATGTCCATTGCCGCCACCATCAGCCCGATTATCTCCCTGCACTGAGTCACGGACGGCTAAGGAGTAGACTGAAGGACTAGATCAAGTATCGAGAATCTTTGATTTCCTGACTTCTGTCAGGATCCTTAATAGAGTCCTTGTCTATGTAAATTTTTCTAAGTTACCCTTGTATTTGGGACTAAGGAACTCTAACAAATTTTACCTTCCACCTGTGAGAACGTAGGAAGGATAACACAATGTCCGTGTGGGATTTTGTTTGAAAAGATGGCGCCTGGACTAGACAGTCGTCCAACTAGGGCACCCTAGCAATGCCCTGTAACCGCAGCACCGCTAACAACAAACCCAGAACCATTGAGAAAATTCTGGAAGCTGTGGCAAGGCCAAAAGGACAAAGCCACAAATTGGAAGTGTTTGTCTGGAAAGGCAAACCGTAGAACCTGTGACTGTCCCTATGAATGTGAACATGCAAGTATGCATCCTTCAAATTCCCCAAAGTCATAAATTGACCTCCGTGGACCCAAAGGAGAATGGAACGAATAGTTTCCATCTAGAAGGACAGTAGTCTTAGAAACTTGATCGCTAGAACTTGAACACTAGAGATCCAAAATAGAACTGAAGGTTCCCTCCTTTTTTGGGAACCACGACCAAATTAAAATAAAGTCCCAGAACCCGCTCCGGAAATGGAACAGGAACCATCCCTCTCAGGTTGTAGAGGTCTCCTACACAGAGGAAGGACACCCTTATCTCTCATCTGGCTCCAGATAATCTTGAAGCCAAAACCTCCCTTCTGCTGAGAGGCAAACGTAGAAGGAGTCCCATGAAATCTCTAAAGGAACGAAAAAGAAAATTTATGCTTACCTGATAAATGTATTTCTTTTTTGACACAATGAGTCCATGGATCATCTTAATTACTAACGGAATATTCACCTCCTGTCAGCAGGAGGAGGCAGAGAGCACCACAGCAGAGCTGTTAAATAGCTCCTCCTTTCCCTCCCACTACAGTCATTCGACCGAAGTTAGGAAGAGAAAGAAAAAGCCAAGGTGCAGAGGTGTCTGAAGTTTACAATAACCCACAACCCGTCTTACAAGAACAGGGCGAGCCGTGGACTCATGTGTCAAAAAATAAATACATTTATCAGGTAAGCATAAATGTTATTTTCTTTAAGACATAATGAGTCCACGGATCATCTTAATTACTAATGGGATCCGAAACCAAAGCTAGAGTACACAGATGATACAGGAGGGACAAGACAGGGAACTTAAATGGAAGGCACCACTGCTTGAAGAACCTTTCTCCCAAAAGCTGCCTCAGCCGAGGCAAAAATATCAAACTTGTAGAATTTTGAAAAAGTGAGGAGAGGACCAAGTTGCAGCCTTGCAAATCTGTTCCACAGAAGCTTCATTTTTGAATGCCCATGAGGAATCAACAGCCCTCGTGGAATGAGCCGTAACTCTCTCTGGAGGCTGTCGTCCAGCAGCCTCATATGCAAAATGGATGATACTCTTCAGCCAAAAAGAAATAGAAGTAGCCATAGCTTTCTGACCCTTATGTTTTCCTGAGAAAACCACAAACAAAAACAGAATTTATGCTTACCTGATAAATTACTTTCTCTTGCGGTGTATCCAGTCCACGGATTCATCCTTACTTGTGGGATATTCTCATTCCCTACAGGAAGTGGCAAAGAGAGCACACAGCAAAGCTGTCCATATAGCTCCCCCTCTAGCTCCGCCCCCCAGTCATTCCACCGACGGTTAGGAGAAAAAGGAGAAACCATAGGGTGCAGTGGTGACTGTAGTTTAAACAAAAAATTTTAACCTGACTTAATTGCCAGGGCGGGCCGTGGACTGGATACACTGCAAGAGAAAGTAATTTATCAGGTAAGCATAAATTCTGTTTTCTCTTGCAAGGTGTATCCAGTCCACGGATTCATCCTTACTTGTGGGATACCAATACCAAAGCTTTAGGACACGGATGAAGGGAGGGAACAAGACAGGTACCTTAAACGGAAGGTACCACTGCTTGTAAAACCTTTCTCCCAAAAATAGCCTCCGAAGAAGCAAAAGTATCAAATTTGTAAAATTTGGCAAAAGTATGCAGTGAAGACCAAGTCGCTGCCTTACAAATCTGTTCAACAGAAGCCTCATTCTTGAAAGCCCATGAGGCAGCCACAGCTCTGGTGGAATGAGCTGTAATTCGTATAGGAGGCTGCTGCCCAGCAGTCTCATAAGCCAATCGGATGATGCTTTTCAGCCAGAAGGAAAGAGAGGTAGCAGTCGCTTTCTGACCTCTCCTCTTACCAGAATAAACGACAAACAAGGATGATGTTTGTCTGAAATCTTTAGTTGCTTGTTAATAGAATTTCAAAGCAAGAACCACATCAAGATTGTGTAAAAGCCGTTCCTTCTTAGAAGCTGGATTAGGACACAGGGAAGGAACAATGATATCCTGGTTAATATTCTTATTAGAAACAACCTTAGGAAGAAAACCAGGTTTGGTAAGCAAAACTACCTTATCTGCATGGAACACCAGGTGAATTACACTGCAAAGCAGACAATTCTGAAACTCTTCGAGCAGAAGATATAGCTACCAAAAAAAAAACTTTCCAAGATAATAACTTAATATCTATGGAATGTAAAGGTTCAAACGGAACCCCTTGAAGAACTGAAAGAACTAAATTTAGACTCCATGGAGGAGCCACAGGTCTATAGACAGGCTTGATTCTGACTAAAGCCTGTGCAAACGCTTGAACGTCTGGTACCTCTGCCAGACGCTTGTGTAAAAGGATAGACAGAGCAGATATCTGTCCCTTTAAGGAACTAGCTGACAAACCTTTCTCCAATCCTTCTTGGAGAAAAGACAATATCCTTGGAATCCTAATCTTACTCCACGAGTAACCCTTGGATTCACACCAAAAAAGATATTTCCGCCATATCTTATGGTAAATTTTCCTGGTGACAGGCTTTCTAGCCTGGATCAGAGTATCTATGACTGATTCAGAGAACCCACGCTTGGATAGAATTAAGCGTTCAATCTCCAAGCAGTCAGCTGCAGAGAAACTAGATTTGGATGCTTGAATGGACCCTGTATTAGAAGATCCTGCCTCGTTGGCAGTGTCCATGGTGGGACAGATGACATGTCCACTAGGTCTGCATACCAAGTCCTGCGTGGTCACGCAGGCGCCATCAGAATTACCGAAGCCTTCTCCTGTTTGATTCTGGCTATCAGCCGAGGGAGAAGAGGAAACGGTGGAAAGACATAAGCTAGACTGAAGGACCAAGGCGCTACTAGAGCATCTATCAATGCCGCCTTGGGGTCCCTGGACCTGGATCCGTAAAGAGGAAGTTTGGTGTTCTGACGGGACGCCATCAGATCCAATTCTGGAATGCCCCATAGCTGGGTCAGCTGAGCAAAAACCTCCGGGTGAAGTTCCCACTCCCCCGGGTGAAAAGTCTGATGACTTAGGAAATCCGCTTCCCAGTTGTCTACACCTGGGATGTGAATTGCAGATAGATGGCAAGAGTGATCCTCCGCCCACCTGATTATTTTGGTTACTTCCTTCATCGCTAGGGAACTCTTTGTTCCTCCCTGATGATTGATATATGCTACAGTCATGATGTTGTCCGACTGAAATCTGATGAATTTGGCCGCCGCTAGCTGAGGCCATGCTTGGAGCGTGTTGAATATCGCTCTCAGTTCCAAAATGTTTATCGGGAGAAGAGACTCTTCCCGAGACCATAGGCCCTGAGCTTTCAGGGAGTCCCAGACCGCGCCCCAGCCTAACAGACTGGCGTCGGTCGTTACAATGATCCACTCCGGTCTGCGGAAGCACATTCCCTGAGACAGGTGATCCTGAGACAACCACCAGAGAAGAGAATCTCTGGTTGTCTGGTCCAGTTGGATTTGAGGAGACAAATCTGCATAATCCCCATTCCACTGTTTGAGCATGCACAATTGCAGCGGTCTGAGATGAATTAGAGCAAAAGGGACTACGTCCATTGCTGCTACCATTAATCCGATTACCTCCATACACTGAGCTACAGATGGCCGAGGAATGGAATGAAGAGCTCGGCAAGTAGTTAAAAGTTTTAACCTTCTGACCTCCGTCAGAAATATTTTCATGTCTACCGAATCTATTAATGTTCCCAGGAAGGGAACCCTTGTGAGCGGGGACAGAGAAATTTTTTCGGTGTTCACCTTCCACCCGTGAGACCTTAGAAAGGCCAGAACAATCTCCGTATGAGCCTTGGCTCTGGGAAAAGACGACGCCTGTATTAAGATGTCGTCCAGATAAGGTGCTACTGCAATGCCTCGCGGTCTTTGTACCGCTAGAAGGGACCCTAGCACTTTTGTGAAAATTCTGGGAGCGGTGGCCAACCCGAAGGGAAGGGCCACAAACTGGTAATTCTTGTCCAGAAAGGCGAACCTGATGGTGATCTTTGTGGATAGGAATATGAAGGTACGCATCCTTTAGATCCACGGTAGTCATATATTGACCTTCCTGGATCATCGGTAAGATTGTCCGAATGGTCTCCATTTTGAATGGTGGAACTCTGAGGAATTTGTTTAGAATTTTTAGATCCAGGATTGGTCTGAAAGTTCCTTCCTTTTTGGGAACCACAAACAGGTTTGAGTAAAAACCCAGTCCTTGTTCTGTAATTGGAACTGGACATATCACTCCCATCTTGAGTAGATCTTCTACACAGCGTAAGAACGCCTCTTTCTTTGTCTGGTCTGTAGACAGACGAGAAATGTGGAACCTTCCCCTTGGAGGGGAGTCCTTGAATTCTAGAAGATATCCCTGAGCAACGATCTCTAATGCCCAGGGATCGGGAACATCTCTTGCCCAAGCCTGAGCAAAGAGAGAGAGTCTGCCCCCTACCAGATCCGGTCCCGGATCGGGGGCTACCCCTTCATGCTGTCTTAGTAGCAGCCGCAGGCTTTTTGGCCTGTTTACCCTTGTTCCAACCCTGCAAAGGCTTCCAGGTTGCCTTGGGCTGTGAAGCGTTACCCTCTTGCTTTGTGGTTGCAGAGGTTGAAGCAGGACCGCTCCTGAAGCTGCGAAAGGAACGAAAATTAGCCTTGTTTTTAGCATTAAAAGGCCTATCTTGCGGGAGGGCATGGCCCTTTCCCCCGGTAATATCCAAAATAATCTCTTTCAACTCGGGCCCGAAAAGGGTCTTTCCCTTGAAAGGAATATTTAGTAATTTTGTTTTGGACGACACATCAGCCGACCATGACTTGAGCCAAAGCGCTCTGCGCGCCATAATGGCAAAACCAGAATTTTTCGCCGCTAACTTAGCTAATTGCAAAGCGGCATCTGTGATAAAAGAATTAGCCAGTTTTAGAGCATTAATTCTATCCATGACTTCGTCATATGAAGTCTCCCTCTGGAGCGACTCCTCCAGCGCCTCAAACCAAAAAGCCGCTGCAGTAGTTACAGGAATAATGCAGGCAATAGGTTGGAGAAGGAAACCTTGTTGAACAAATATTTTCTTTAGTAAACCTTCTAATTTTTTATCCATAGGATCTTTGAAAGCACAACTGTCTTCAATTGGTATGGTTGTGCGCTTGGCTAGTGTTGAAACTGCCCCCTCTACCTTAGGGACCGTCTGCCACGCATCCCACCTGGGATCAATTATGGGGAACATTTTCTTAAAGATAGGGGGGGGGAACAAAAGGTACACCTGGTCTCTCCCACTCCCTAGCAACAATATCCGCCACCCTCTTAGGGATCGGAAACGCATCAGTGTATACAGGGACTTCTAGATATTTGTCCATTTTACACAAATTCTCTGGGACCACCATAGGGTCACAATCATCCAGAGTTGATAAAACCTCCCTAAGCAATACGCGGAGGTGTTCCAATTTAAATTTAAACGCCAGTGAATCTGATTCTGCCCGCTGAGAAATTTTTCCTGAGTCAGAAATTTCTCCCTCAGACATTACATCCCTCGCCCCTACTTCAGTGTTGTGAAGGTACATCAGATAAACCTCCCAAAGCTTCTGACTGCTCCTCATCTGTTCTCAAGACAGAGCTATCGCGCTTTTTAGGGAAAACTGGCAGTTTGGATAGAAAGGCCGCAAGGGAATTATCCATGACTGCCGCTAGTTGTTGCAATGTAATAGGTGCCAAAGCACTAGAGGTACTAGGTATCGCTTGAGCGGGCGTAACTGGTGATGACACATGGGGAGAGGAAGGCGGACTATCCTCATTACCTTCAGTCAAAGAATCATCTAGGGCTATATTTTTAAGTGACACAATATGATCTTTAAAGTGTATAGACACATTAGTGCACTTGGGACACATTTTGAGTGGGGGTTCCACCATGGCTTCTGAACACATAGAGCAAGGCTTTTCCTTAGTGTCAGACATGTTTAACAGATTAGTATTATATACAAGCAGGCTTGGAAAAACACGTTATCAAGTAAAAAAACACAATTTGCAATAAATGGTACTGTGCCTTTAAGAAATAAAAAGCGCACACAATTTTACAAAACGGTGAAAAATGAACCAAATCTCTTGAAATTTTCACAGTATGTGCCTAATGCTTCGATATGATTGCACAGCAAGTTTCAGCCTGATTAACCCTTTAATACCCAAACCAGAGCCGCCTAAAGCAACAACCGGTTAATAAACTACAGCACCTTGCCACAGCAGCTTGCTGTGGCCCTACCTTCCCTTATGGATTGGATTTTAGAAAAGCAAGCCTCTTGAAGTCCTCAAGCAGTCTCTGGACCCATGTGAAGCCGCATGCAAGGAAATCTGTCAGAATAAACTGCGCAACTGAGGCGCGAAATTAGGCCCCTCCCACTCCACAGCTGTGGGGCCTTCAGAACCCAATTTAGGTGACTAAAATTAATGCCATGTGGAATAAAACCCAGAATAAACACACCAAAAGTGCTTTAAAAGTGTCAATAATGAGTATTTTGTTAATTAAAATAATCGATTGCCCTGCAAAAATGATAACCAGTCTATTGAGCCCTCTTAAATAAGCCTCTAGTTCTATACTAAGTCTCAGAACATGGCTTACCCTTTCCACATGGGGATTCTTGTCAGTCTTCTAGCATTATCTTGTCTTGACTAGAAAAAATATGACTGAAACATACCTCAAAGCATTTAAGCCTGCAAACTGTTCCCCCCAACTGAAGTTTTCTGGTACTCCTCAGTCCTGTGTGGGAACAGCAATGGATTTTAGTTACAACATGCTAAAATCATTTTCCTCTCAGCAGAATTCTTCATCACATTTCTGCCCGAGAGTAAATAGCACAAACCGATACTATTTAAAAATAACAAACTTTTGATTGAAGATATAAAACTACAAATCTAACACCACATTCACTTTACCCTCCCGTGGAGATGCCCTATCTGTTAGAGCGGCAAAGAGAATGACTGGGGGGCGGAGCTAGAGGGGGAGCTATATGGACAGCTTTGCTGTGTGCTCTCTTTGCCACTTCCTGTAGGGAATGAGAATATCCCACAAGTAAGGATGAATCCGTGGACTGGATACACCTTGCAAGAGAAAAAGAAGACTGACATAATCTTTAGTCGCCTGCAGATAAAACTTTAAAGCACGAACTACATCCAAATTGTGCAGAAGACGTTCCTTCTGGCAAGGAGGATTGGGACACACGGAAGGAACAACAATCTCTTGATGAATTTTCTTATCAGAAACAACCTTAGGAACAAACCCTAACTTAGTACGCAAAACTACCTTATACGAATGGAAAGATAAGGAGATTCACACTGCAATGCCGAGAGTTCCGAAACTCTACGAGCAGAAGAGATAGCAACAAGAAATGAAACTTTCCAAGATAACGACTTAACATTTAAGGAATGCATAGGCTCAAACGGAGGACGCTGCAGAACGTTAAGAACTAAATTCAAACTCCAAGGAGGAGTAACTGGTTTGAACACAGGCCTGACAAAAAGATTGAACATCTGGAACAGCAGCCAGATGTTCGTGTAACAAAATAGACAAGGCAGAGAGATTTGAACCTTCAGAGAACTTGTCGATAAGCCTTTCTCCAAACCCAATTGGGGAAAAGACACAATTCCAGGAATCCTAACTCTACTCCAAGAGAAGCCGTTGGATTCGCACCAATATAGATATTTCCGCCAAATCTTATAGTAAATCTTTCTGGTCACAGGCTTACGAGCCTGAATAATGGTCTCAATGACCGATTCAGAAAAAACCCTGCTTAAATAAAATTAAGCGTTCAATCTCCAAGCAGTCAGCTTCAGAGAAACTAGATTTGGGGAAGAAAGCACCCTTGAACTAGAAGGTCCTTCCTCAACGGAAGTCTCCAAGGTGGAAGAGATGACATCTCTACCAGACCTGCATACCAAATCCTGCGAGTCCAGGCCAGTGCAATGAGGATCACCAACGCCCTCTCCTGCTTGACTCGAGCAATGACCCGAGAAAAGAGCAAATGGAGGAAAAAGGTATGCTAGACCGAAAGTCCAAGGGGCTGTCAGAGCATGAATCAGTTCCGTCTGAAAATCCCTGGACCTTAACCAGTATCTCAGGAGTTTGGCATTCTGAAACGCCCTGTGGAACGCCGACAGACAGCAACAGTGGGCTTTTGCCCACTGGATTATTTTGGCTACTTCTGTCATCGCTAAGGAACTCCTTGTTCTTCCAAGATGATTGATGTAAGCCACAAAAGTCATGTTGTCAAACTGGGCCGAGGCTAACTGGGGCCAGGCCAGAAAACCATTGAAGATCGCTCTCAGTTCCAGAATGTTTATAGGTAGCACAGGCTCTGACTGAGTCCAAACTCTGAGCCTTTAGATATCCCCAGCCCCCATTCTAGAAGGCTGGTGATTATTGTCACAATCACCCAAGACGATCTGCGAAAGCAGGATCCCTGGGGCAGATGATCTGGCAACAATTTCAAAGTACCAGCACCTATGGGAGGATCTGAACTCCCAACCTTCTGCTTTACAAACAGTTTTGCTAGCCACTAAGAAAAAAATCCCTTGTCTGCTGCTTCCAGTAAAATTAGAGGAGACAAGTCTGCGTATACTTCATTACATTGAACATATTTAACTGCAGAGGAATGAAGTGGACCCAACCAAACGGGATGATGTCCAACACGGCAATCATCAGCCTGATACTTCCGTGCACTGAGCCCCTGATGGCCAAGGAGTGGACTGCAGAACTAGACTAGAGTCGAAATCCTTAAATTTCTGACTTCTGCCAGAAAAATTACAATGATCCTAAGAAAAAAGGAAATTTATGCTTACCTGATAAATTTGTTTCTTTTACGATATGACGAGTCCACGGATTTCATCCTTACTTGTGGGATATCACCTCCTGGTCAGCAGGAGGCGGCAAAGAGCTCCACAGCAGAGCTGCATATATAGTTCCTCCCTTCCCTCCCACTCCAGTCATTCGACCAAAGTTAGGAAGAGAAAGGAAAAGCCAAGGAGCAGAGGTGACAGAAGGTTAACAAAAATAAAAACCTGTCTAGAAAAAAACAGGGTGGGCCGTGGACTCATCATATCGTAAAAGAATCAAATTTATCAGGTAAGCATAAATTTCCTTTTCTTTTACAAGATATGACGAGTCCACGGATTTCATCCTTACTTGTCGGATACAATACCAAAGCAATAGGACACGGATGAAAGGGAGGGCCAAGACAGGAACCTAAACAGAAAGCACCACTGCTTGAAGAACCTTTCTCCCAAAAACAGCCTCAGACGAGGCAAAAGTATCAAATTTGTAAAATTTGGAAAAAGTGTGAAGAGACGACCAAGTTGCAGCCTTGCAAATCTGTTCAAGCATCATTTTTAAATGCCCATGAGGAAGCCACAGCCCTAGTAGAATAAGCCGTAATTCGTTCTGGAGGCTGCTGTCCAGCAATCTCATAAGCAAGATGGATGATACTCTTCAGCCAAAAAGAAAGAGAGAGGTAGCCGTAGCTTTCTGACCCCTACGTTTCCCAGCAAAAACCACAAACAATGAAGATGTTTGACAAAAATCCTTAGTCGCCTGCAAGTAAAACTTTAAGGCACGAACTACGTCCAAGTTATGTAACCTACGCTCCTTCTTAGAAGAAGGGTTAGGACATAATGAAGGAACAACGATTTCCTGATAAAACAGAATTTATGCTTACCTGATAAATTACTTTCTCCAACGGTGTGTCCGGTCCACGGCGTCATCCTTACTTGTGGGATATTCTCTTCCCCAACAGGAAATGGCAAAGAGCCCAGCAAAGCTGGTCATATGATCCCTCCTAGGCTCCGCCTACCCCAGTCATTCGACCGACGTACAGGAGGAAATATGCATAGGAGAAACCATATGATACCGTGGTGACTGTAGTTAGAGAAAATAATTCATCAGACCTGATTAAAAAAACCCGGGCGGGCCGTGGACCGGACACACCGTTGGAGAAAGTAATTTATCAGGTAAGCATAAATTCTGTTTTCTCCAACATAGGTGTGTCCGGTCCACGGCGTCATCCTTACTTGTGGGAACCAATACCAAAGCTTTAGGACACGGATGAAGGGAGGGAGCAAATCAGGTCACCTAAATGGAAGGCACCACGGCTTGCAAAACCTTTCTCCCAAAAATAGCCTCTGAAGAAGCAAAAGTATCAAATTTGTAAAATTTGGCAAAAGTGTGCAGTGAAGACCAAGTCACTGCCTTACATATCTGGTCAACAGAAGCCTCGCTCTTGAAGGCCCATGTGGAAGCCACAGCCCTAGTGGAGTGAGCTGTGATTCTTTCAGGAGGCTGCCGTCCGGCAGTCTCATAAGCCAAACGGATAATGCTTTTAAGCCAAAAAGAAAGAGAGGTAGAAGTTGCTTTTTGATTGAAGAATAAAAACTACATTTAAACACCAAAAAACTCTTAGCCATCTCCGTGGAGATGTTGCCTGTGCAACGGCAAAGAGAATGACTGGGGTAGGCGGAGCCTAGGAGGGATCATATGACCAGCTTTGCTGGGCTCTTTGCCATTTCCTGTTGGGGAAGAGAATATCCCACAAGTAAGGATGACGCCGTGGACCGGACACACCTATGTTGGAGAAATATTCTTGTTAGAAACAACCTTAGGAAGAAAACCAGGTTTGGTACGCAACACCACCTTATCAGAATGGAAAATAAGATAAGGAGAATCACATTGTAACCTAGAAAGCTCGGAAACTCTGCGAGCAGAAGAAATAGCAACCAGAAATAAAACTTTCCAAGATAATAACTTAATATCTACGGAATGCATAGGTTCAAATGGAACCCCTTGAAGAACATTAAGAACTAAATTCAAACTCCAAGGAGGAGCAATTGATCTAAACACAGGTCTGATTATAGTCAGAGCCCGACAAAAAGATTGGACGTCTGGAACATCTGCCAGAGGCTTGTGTAACAAAATAGACAAGGCAGAAATCTGTCCCTTTAAGGAACTAGCTGACAACCCCTTCTCCAATCCTTCTTGGAGAAAAGATAAGATCCTAGGAATCTTAACCCTACTCCATGAATAGCCCTTGGATTCGCACCAATAAAGATATTTACGCCATATCTTATGATAAATCTTTCGGGTAACAAGCTTGCGAGCCTGAATTAAAGTATTGATAACCGCATCAGAGAACCCCGGCTTAGATAAAATCAAGCGTTCAATCTCCAAGCAGTCAGTTGCAGAAAAATTAGATTAGGATGATGGAAGGGTCCCTGAATGAGAAGGTCCTGTCTCAATGGAAGCTTCCATGGCGGCAGAGAGGACATGTCCACTATATCGGCATACCAAGTCCTGCGAGGCCACGCAGAAGTGATTAGAATCACCGAAGCCCTTTCCTGTTTGATCCTTGCAATCCACCCGGGGAAGAAGAGCAAACGGTGGAAACATACGCTAGGTTGAACGACCAAGGCATCTATCAGTTCGGCCTGAGGATCCCTGGACCTGGACCCGTATCTCGGGAGCTTGGCATTCTGACGCCATAAGATCCAATTCCGGTCTGCCCCACCTGAAAATCAGAGCTGCAAAGACTTCCGGATGAAGTTCCCATTCCCCCGGATGAAACGTCTGCCTGCTCAAAAAATCTGCCTCCCAGTTGTCCACTCCTGGGATGTAGATTGCCGACAGATAAGAAGAGTGAGTCTCCGCCCACCGAATTATCTTGGATACTTCTATCATCGCTAAGGAACTCCTTATTCCTTCCTGATGATTGATGTAAGCCATAGTCGTGATGTTGTCCGACTGAAACCGTATGAATTTGGCCGAATCCAACTGAGGCCAAGCCTGAAGCGCATTGAATATTGCTCTCAACTCCAGAATATTGATGGGGGAATTCCAGACTGCACCCTTTCCTAGTAGGCTGGCGTCCGATGTCACTATCACCCATGAAGGTCTGCGGAAGCACGTCCCTTGGGACAGATGATCCAGTGACAACCACCAAAGAATGCATAATCTCCATTCCACTGTCTGAGCATGCTCAGTTGTAGAGGTCTGAGATGGAAACGAGCAAACGGAATGATGTCAATTGCCGCCACCATCAATCCAATTACTTCCATGCATTGAGCCACTGATGGCCGAGGATTGGACTGAAGGGCTCGGCATGTATCCAGAATCTTTAACTTTCTGACTTCCGTCAAGAATATTTTCATGGACAGAGAGTCTATCAGAGTTCCCAGGAACGGAACCCTTGTCTGTGGAATCAGAGAACTCTTTTCTAGATTCACTTTCCACCCGTGAGTCCTTAAAAAAGGACAGAACCATGTCGGTATTGTCAGCCGTAAAGGACCAGCTCAGGATTCAACCCAACTGCTAGCGTGAAAAGTAAAAAACACACGCTAGCACACTGAGAAATATCCTGGACGTGACCCACTCAGGATTGAAGAAAGCAAATGTCCTTTTAAGAAGATAAATAAACTAAGAGAAATTCCTTTAGCAAGTAATAAAGCAAATGTCCCTTTAAGCAGGTTAGTAAATAAACAAGGATTCCTTTTAGCAGGTTTGGATAAGCAAGTGTCCCTTTAAGCAGGTTTAGTAAACAAACTGAGATTCCTTTTGGCAGGTTTGGATAAAGTAAATGTCCCTTTAAGCAGGTTAGTAAATAAACAAAGATTCCTTTTAGCAGGTTTGGATAAAGCAAATGTCCCTTTAAGCAGATTAGTAAGTAAACAAAGATTCCTTTTAGCAGGTTTGGATAAAGCAAATGTCCCTTTAAGCAGGTTTAGTAAACAAACTGAGGTTCCTTTTTGCAGGTTTGGATAAAGTAAATGTCCCTTTAAGCAGGTTAGCAAACAAACAGATTCCTTTTATCAGGTTTGAATAAAGCAAATGTTCCTTTAAGCAGGTTAATGAACAAACAGTAATATCTTCCTCTTATTAGATTTGAATAAAGCAAATGTCCCTTTATGATGATTATCAAACAAACAGATATTCCCTTTAGCAGGTTTAGATAAAGCAAATGTCCTTGTATGCAGGTAGTAAACAAACATAAAATCCTTATTAGCAGGTTTAGGCAAACTGGCAGAGAATATTCAGGCAAGGATTCAGGCAAGGAGACAAAAGAATTACTCACTTACAGGTCCGGTCCGGGAGATAGAAAAGAGAAAACAAACGGGCGCCAATTCAGATCTCCCGCCGAGATTTGAAGGCAGGGAGACTCTGACGTCAGGAGGAGAGCCAGATACTGCGTCACGTTGCTAGGCAACGTGACGTGATAGAGAGGGGATCTGTGAGCCGCGGCGACACGGCAATGAGCAGATCCAATTCATGACAGCACCCCCCTCTCAAGGACCCCTCCGGGGGACAGGACCAGGCCTAGCAGGATAAGCTTTGTGAAAGGCCTTAATCAAAGCAGGGGCGTGAACATGCCGGGCTGGTTCCCAAGTCCGTTCCGTGACCGGATAACCCTTCCAATGGATGAGATAGTATAGTTTCTTGCCACGAAGTTTGGAATCCAGAATGTGAGCAATCTCAAACTCAGGCTGTCCCTGTACCAAGAGAGGCGGAGGTTTGGGCAGAGATTTAGAAAATCTATTAGATTTCACCGGTTTCAGGAGAGAAACATGGAACACAGGGTGAGCTTTGAGAGTCTTGGGAAGAGCAACTCGATATGCAGTAGAACAAACTTGACCCAGTATTCGGAAAGGACCCACATATCGAGGCCCCAATTTGATAGAAGGTTGTTTGAGATGAAGGTGACGAGTAGAAATCCACACCTTGTCTCCAGGACGAAAATTAGGAGCCTTCTTCCGTCTGCGATCAGCAAAAAACTTGTATCTTTTAGAAGCTTTGGAAAGAAGATCACGTATTTTACGCCAATGTCGAGTTAATCTCCGAGCAGTTTGATCAGAAGCAGGATTTTCAGAAGAGGAAGTATACAGAGGAAATGTTCTGGGTTGAAATCCATAAGCTGCAAAAAAGGGAGAAGATTGAAGAGATGAATTGTAACGAGCATTATGGGCCAACTCCGCTAAAGGAAGATAACGAGTCCAATTAGAATGATGATGGTCCACATAATGTCTAAGGTAAGTCTCCAGACATTGGTTTACTCTCTCGGTTTGACCATTAGACTGTGGATGATGAGAGGTTGATAAAGAGATTGTAGTGCCAAAATGTTTGCAGAGCCATTTCCAGAACCGAGAAACAAATTGTACCCCTCTATCGGAAACGATGTCCAAAGGAAAACCATGTAATCTCACGATATGCAAAAGGAAAAGCTCAGAAAGTCCCTTGGCAGATGGAAGACCAGGCAAAGGAATGAAATGGGCAGACTTCGTAAACCTGTCAACCACCACTAAAATAGTGTTGTTTCCGGCAGAAAGAGGAAGGTCTGTAATAAAATCCATAGATAGATGGGTCCAAGGCTGGTGAGGAATGGGTAAAGGTTGAAGTAAACCAGAAGGGAGTTGACGAGGAGCTTTATTTGTAGCACATTGAGTGCAAACTGAGACGTAATCTTTAACATCTTGAGAGAGAGTAGGCCACCAGACATACTGTTTAAGATTCCGAGTCGTGTTACTGACGCCAGGATGTCCAGAGAGAGGACTATCATGAGCCCAATGGAGAATCTTTGGACGGAGATGTTCAGGAACAAATAATAAACCGTCAGGAGATTTAAAGGAAGAAGGAAGATCCTTTTGAGCAGACTGTAACTCCTGTAAACAAGAGGTTGATAATTGAGCTATGACTTCTTGTGGATGAAGTATGGTACCAGATTCTGGAGTAGAGGTAGATTGAAACTGCCTGGATAAGGCATCCGCTTTTATATTCTTAGAACCAGGTATATAGGAAAGATTGTAATTAAAACGTGAAAAGAATAAAGACCAACGAGCTTGTCTGGAATTCAATCGTTTGGCAGTTTGGAGATAAAGAAGATTTTTATGATCCGTGAGTATGGAAAATGGAAAGGTAGTACCCTCCAACCAATGCCTCCATTCGTCCAGAGCCATCTTGATGGCTAATAATTCCTTATTGCCAACGTCATAATTTAATTCAGAAGAAGTAAATTTCTTGGAAAAGAAACCTACAGGATGAATCTTACCCGTGTCAGGTATTCGTTGGGAAAGAACAGCCCCAGCAGCAACAGAAGAAGCATCCACTTCTAGGATAAATTGAAAATCCGGATTTGGGTGACGGAGTATGGGTGCAGAAGAAAAGGCCTTTTTGAGAGACTCAAAGGCCTTAATAGCCTCTGGGGACCACTTTTTACAATCTTGCCCCTTTCTAGTGAGTGACGTGAGAGGAGAAGTAATAGTAGCAAATCCTTTGATAAATTTCCTGTAATAATTGGCGAAGCCAAGAAACCGTTGTAGAGCCTTAAGAGAATCAGGTCTAGGCCAATCCAAAATGGAAGAAAGTTTATTCGGATCCATTTCAAATCCAGATTCAGATATTACATAACCCAAGAAGGGTATGGATTTTTGATGAAATGAACATTTCTCCAATTTGGCGAACAGATGATTGTCTCGTAACCGTTGCAAAACCTTCCTGACATGGTGTACATGATCTTGATAATTGTGAGAAAAAATTAAAATATCGTCAAGGTAGATAATGACGAAGGAGTTCAAAAAATCCCGAAAGATCTCATTGACGAAGTGTTGAAAAACAGCAGGGGCATTACACAGCCCAAAAGGCATAACCAGATATTCATAATGCCCAAATCGAGTGTTAAAGGCTGTCTTCCATTCGTCTCCTTTGCGCATGCGAATAAGGTTATAAGCACCACGAAGGTCCAGTTTGGTAAATATTGTAGCTCCTTGAAGATAAGTGAACAGTTCAGGAATAAGAGGCAGAGGGTAACTATTCTTGACTGTGATTTGATTCAAACCCCGATAATCAATACAAGGTCGCAGTCCTCCATCCTTCTTTCCCACAAAAAAGAAACCAGCCCCAAGAGGAGAAGAGGAAGGTCGAATAAAACCTCTAGCCAAACTATCTTGGATATATTCCTCTAAGGCAACATTCTCTGGCCTTGAGAGCGGATACGTCTTGCCACGAGGGTAGGTTGCCCCAGGAAGTAGATCAATGGGGCAATCAAAAGTACGATGTGGGGGAAGACGTTCTGCTTCTTTCTTGGAAAAAACATCAACGTAATCTTGATAAGGTGTGGGTAACGACCCAGAGGTGTCAATAGTGAGAGCAATGGTGAGAGGCACTTTCGTGGGAATCTGAAGACACCTATTTTGACAAGTATATCCCCAGGAAATGAGTTCGCCTTGAGTCCAGGAGAATACAGGATTATGTAACTGGAGCCAGGGAAGACCCAATATTATGGGAAATTGAGGAGTCGAGATTACATCAAAACATATTGTCTCTGAATGAAGAATTCCAACAGAAAAGAGAATGGGTCTAGTAGCAAACTGGATAAGTCCGGGACCCAAAGGATCTCCACTAACAGTGGAGACTGGAATAGAATATTCCTTTTTGCTTAATGGAATAGAGTGAGTAGTTACAAATGTGGAATCGATGAAGACTCCTCCAGCACCAGAGTCAATAAGAGCTTGAGTATGAATCCTGTCTCCTCCAATTTGAAGAGTAACCGGGACAAAAAGTTTATTATTGAGGGAATGAGATCCTATTTGGCTTAACTTAGTTCCCTGGACAGAAGTTAAGCCCTGGCTTTTACCGGTCTGGTAGGACAATCTTTTAATAAATGTCCTTTAAGGCCACAGTATAAACACAGTCCAAGAGATCGTCTCCTCAGACGTTCAGTTTCAGTTAATCTAATGGTGCCAATTTCCATTGGTTCAGTCTGATCGGAAGGTGGAGAAGCGGGAGTTAAAGGGTTAGAGATACGAGGTACCAGACGAAAAGGACGATTAGAAGCTTTCTGATTTCTCTCTCTTTCTTGTTGGCGTTCGCGGTATCTGGAATCGAGACAAATACAAAGATTTATCAGAGCCTCTAGAGATTCTGGGATTTCACGATAGACCAACTCATCTTTGAGACGTTCAGAGAGTCCTTTGCGAAAAGCTGCTCTAAGAGCTCCCTGATTCCAGGTAGTCTCAGAAGCTAGAGTGCGAAATTCAATAGCATATTGGGATACAGGTTGACCACCTTGTCGTAAGTCTAGAAGAGAAGCTTCAGCAGCGGCAGACCTCCCTGGCTTATCGAAGACATTTGAAAAGACAGAGAGAAATGTATCCACATCCTGGAGTATTGGATCATTCTTTTCAAGCAAAGGTGATACCCAGGCTAAGGCTCTACCTTTCATTAAGGATATAAGGAAAGTGATTCTAGAGGAGGGAGTTGCAAAGAGAACTGGACTATTCCGAAAATGAAGGCGACACTGATTCAAAAAACCCCTACAATCCTCAGGATTCCCATCATATTTGTCCGGAAGAGGTATCCTGGGACTGAGCTGAGCTTGTGTCTGATTGGTAGGATTCGTAGGGGGAGAGGGATCCAAAGGAATAGGATTAGGAGGTATAGGAGCAGCCATATTCTGAAGTAAAATAGTTATCTGATCCAACTTTGCGTCCAAGGATTGTAAGTGGGTAGCATGAGATCCCAATAACTGTCCCTGGTGGGTCACGGCCATGGATAATTCAGTGGGGTCCATTTTTATGGCCCGTTTGTAATGTCAGCCGTAAAGGACCAGCTCAGGATTCAACCCAACTGCTAGCGTGAAAAGTAAAAAACACACGCTAGCACACTGAGAAATATCCTGGACGTGACCCACTCAGGATTGAAGAAAGCAAATGTCCTTTTAAGAAGATAAATAAACTAAGAGAAATTCCTTTAGCAAGTAATAAAGCAAATGTCCCTTTAAGCAGGTTAGTAAATAAACAAGGATTCCTTTTAGCAGGTTTGGATAAGCAAGTGTCCCTTTAAGCAGGTTTAGTAAACAAACTGAGATTCCTTTTGGCAGGTTTGGATAAAGTAAATGTCCCTTTAAGCAGGTTAGTAAATAAACAAAGATTCCTTTTAGCAGGTTTGGATAAAGCAAATGTCCCTTTAAGCAGATTAGTAAGTAAACAAAGATTCCTTTTAGCAGGTTTGGATAAAGCAAATGTCCCTTTAAGCAGGTTTAGTAAACAAACTGAGGTTCCTTTTTGCAGGTTTGGATAAAGTAAATGTCCCTTTAAGCAGGTTAGCAAACAAACAGAGATTCCTTTTATCAGGTTTGAATAAAGCAAATGTTCCTTTAAGCAGGTTAATGAACAAACAGTAATATCTTCCTCTTATTAGATTTGAATAAAGCAAATGTCCCTTTATGATGATTATCAAACAAACAGATATTCCCTTTAGCAGGTTTAGATAAAGCAAATGTCCTTGTATGCAGGTAGTAAACAAACATAAAATCCTTATTAGCAGGTTTAGGCAAACTGGCAGAGAATATTCAGGCAAGGATTCAGGCAAGGAGACAAAAGAATTACTCACTTACAGGTCCGGTCCGGGAGATAGAAAAGAGAAAACAAACGGGCGCCAATTCAGATCTCCCGCCGAGATTTGAAGGCAGGGAGACTCTGACGTCAGGAGGAGAGCCAGATACTGCGTCACGTTGCTAGGCAACGTGACGTGATAGAGAGGGGATCTGTGAGCCGCGGCGACACGGCAATGAGCAGATCCAATTCATGACAGGTATGAGACTTTGTTAGTTGATAAGACGCCTGGATCAGAATATCGTCCAGATAAGGCGCTACTGCAATGCCCTGTGGTCTCAGAACCACCAGCAGAGACCCTAGAACCTTCGTGAAGATTCTGGGTGCCATGGCCAACCAGAAGAGAAGAGTCACAAACTGAAAATGTTTGTCCAGAAAGGCAAACCTTAGGAACTGGTGATCTTTGTGGATAGGAATATGAAGATATGCATCCTTTAAATCCACGGTAGTCATATATTGACCCTCCTGGATCAATGGAAGAATTTTTCAAATTGTCTCCATCTTGAAAGACGGGACTCTGAGAAACTTGTTTAGACTCTGGAGATCTAAAACGGGTCTGAACGTTCCCTCTTTTTTGGGAACCACAAAAAGGTTTGAGTAAAATCCCTGTCCCTGTTCTGGAACTGGACAAATTACTCCCATGGTGGAGAGGTCTTTTACACAAGGTAAGAACGCCTCTCTTTATCTGGTCTACAGATGGGAAGGAATCTTTGAACTCCAGTTGATACCCCTGGGACAAAATTTCTAATGCCCAGGGATCCTGAACGTCTCTCATCCAAGCCTGGACAAAGAGAGAAAGTCTGCCCCCTACTAGATCCGGTCGCGGATAGGGGGCCGCCCCTTCATGCTGTCTTGGTAGCAGCAACGGGCTTCTTGGGTTGTTTACCCTTGTTCCAAGCCTGGTTGGGTCTCCAGATGGACTTGGCTTGTGCATAATTCCCCTCCTGTTTAGCAGAAGAGGCAGAGGGGACTCCCTTGAAATTTCGAAAGGAACGAAAATTACTCTGTCTCCTTTGTTTAGATGTCTTATCCTCAGGGAGGAGATGACCTTTACATCCCGTAATATCAGAAATGATCTCTTTCAATTCAGGCCCAAATAGGGTCTTTCCCTTGAAGGGAATAGCTAAAAGCTTGGATTTAGAGGACATATCCGCAGACCAAGACTTTAACCATAAGGCTCTGCAAGCTAAAATGGAAAAACCTGCACTCTTAGCCCCCAACTTGGCGATCTGAAAAGCGGCATCCGTAACAAAAGAATTGCCCAGCTTAAGGGCCTTGATTCTATCCATTATTTCCTCCAAAGGAGTCTCAGTTTTAAGAGATTCTTCTAGGGCGTCAAACCAAAAGGCAGCCGCGGTTGTAACAGGTACAATGGGGGCCGTCGGTTTCAATAGAAACCCTTGATGAACAAACAGCTTTTTTAGAAGGCCCTCCAGCTTCTTATCCATAGGGTCTTTAAAAGCACAGCTGTCCTCAATAGGAAAAGTCGTACGTTTGGCCAGTGTAGAAATGGCTCCCTCCACCTTAGGAATCGATTGCCAGGAGTCCCAAATGGTGTCAGATAAAGGGTACATTTTCTTAAACAAAGGGGAAGGAGAGAACGTTATACCCCGTCTTTCCCATTCCCTGGTAATAATTTCCGAAATCCTTTTAGGAATCGGAAAAACATCAGAATGAGCAGGGACCTCCAAATATCTGTCCATCTTGCACAATTTCTCTGGAGGGACCACAATAGTGTCACTCGTGTCAGAGTATATGAATATTATGATGAATATTACATATGTATACATATATATGTATATTTATATATATACACAACACACAGAGAAAACCCAGCACTCACTTACAAGCTCTCAGCTAACCCCCCTACCATATGGGTTAGCTGGGTGAATACACGTTTATCAGGATTGAGAATCAGTATAGCTTTTGAAGAACCACCTCCTGTGGTGTAAAACATACAAACATTTTTTTTTCCTACTCATTTGACTATATATGCAGAGTTTTACAACTCCAGGACATTTGGTGATGAGAGAAAAGAATGTGTTCAAGGACCCCTCTGGAATTTGTCACCTAAGTTTTGTGATTTCAAAGTAAGATGTGTTGCAAATACACAGCTAGGGGGAAGGTGGCACAGATAGAGTTGGATGCATTTTGCAAGGGGAACAATGCCAGTTTTCCATGTATGTTTGGAATGATTCATGATATATATTGAAATTAAGCACATTGTATTAGGTGGATGGTTGCTGCAGGGGATATTTATATAGGAAATAAATTCAGAATTAGTATAGATTGAATGACCATTTTGATAATCCCTTATTTGAAGTATATATATATATAACATACATTTTCTATTTTTCATATGGACCATAGAGACATGAATGCTTAAAATCATTTCTAACAATTGTTTCCATTTCTATTGCAGGCATCAATTCATATATGCAGAAATTGTCGGAGACATAGAACATATTATATTACATGAAAACATATATAACAGGATATATAAATGCATTTTAAGCTAATAATTAGCAGTATTAAATTGCCTTAATATAATAAAATGTTAATAATATAACATATTTGATATCAAAACGATCAGGGAATTGATCTGACGCTGCTCCATCTATGATTGATGTTGAGAGAGATAAATACAAGAAATTATGGAAGTTATTACATAGTTTAAAGAAATATTTCACTGTCTAAAAATGTTTAGAAATGTTAAGGATGAATTTGTTTTATGCTATCTGCTACCACCAAAGGGCCTATACCGGTATAGCAGTTGAGATTTAACTGCTTAAAGGATGCGTTTCCGTGGTGACCAAGGGCCAATCCAAATAGACATCCCACCTAACCAATGGGATGGTCAGATCTCGTAGGGCCACTCCCATGGTTTCATCAATGAATGAAAAAGTTATTTAAGTGAATGCATGAAGGAAAAGAGGACAGATTTTTGCTGACTTGAATGATATACTATTGGGCGTACAAAATACATTCATTCTGAACAAGCTGATCTACCTTTTTCTCAGTGATTGCAAAAATGTACTTATATATTTTCTGAGATGAAACAAGGAATCCTTGGTAACGTATATATATAAAAAGAAAGAGGGCAGTCTGCATTTTACTAGTATTCAGCCTGTGTAGGGTTAAACAAATCCTTGCTACTAAATTATTTTATCTGTACAACTGTAGAGTTATAACTCAGAATTGGGTCTTTACATAAATAATATATACAATTTCTGATGTTTTTAATAGAAGTGTATATTGTACTATTGCTTAAATTAGCACTGTAAATCATATTGCTGAATGTTTGTAACTGCTATTTTAGGTCTCATTGTAATATTTTAAATGCAGCTCTGAATGAAAGATTGGTTTTAAAGTAAATTGGCATGAGCCTTCCATAGCATATTTTAAATAGTTTTTGTTTTAACGCATATAATATTGACTCATATTCTAATCATTACAAATATTTACGTATCAACATGTTCATAGTTATTTACTAATAATAAAGAATTCAGATATTTAGATTAATTTTATTGTCTTAGCAAATGTATGTTTGATTGCAGGTTTAGTTTAAAGGAAGATTGTTAAATATATTCCCTGCCATATACTTACACATTGTTTAGAGAATACTGCTAAGATTTTCATAAATTTACTGACAGCCGTCCAGAGTCAACAAAACCTCCCGCAGTAACAGGCAAAGGTGTTCAAGCTTAAATTTAAAGGACATCACCTCCGAATCTGTTTTGGGTAATGCACTACCTGAGTCACAGTTCCCCTTCCGACAGAACCTCCCTACCACCCCCTTCAGAGTCCTGGGAGGAAACATCGGAGATCGCCATCAAGGAGTCAGAAGCAGCATGGACCACCTGGGTCTCTCTTCTACTACGTTTACCCTGTAATACTGGCAATTTAGATAAAACTTCTGTAAGAGTTGATGACATAACTGCAGCAATATCTTGCAGAGTAAATGACGCAGACGCCGATGAAGAACATGGCGTTGTCTGCGCAGGCATAATGGGCTGAGACGCTTGGGGAGAAAATTGTGGCTTATCCTGAACCTCATCAGTCTGTTCACAATCATCATTATCATTATTTAATAAAATTTGGTCTTTACACTGTAACGCCCTAGTAATACATGAGGGCCAAAGTGTAACTGGGGGTTCCACAATGGCATTTAAACACAGCAGGCATGCATTTTGATCAATGTCATCCATTTTCACAAAAACCCAATCAAGTTTGCCAAAAAAAAAAACAACAGTTTAAAGGCAAAATATAATGTGACTACTGTAACTTTAAGGAAAAAAACTGCACCGCATAAGTTTACAGCTTCTGAGCGCGGCTAAATGCAAGTAATACTGTTAAGATTTTTTATTTTTTTTTAAAACAAACATTAGAAATAGCTACCACTGTATCTGATTAAATACAGTTCATCAGATGTCTTCCCTGTAGCATGGGAAAGGCAGACAATGCAACATTTATCGCCATGACATTAAAAAGCGATGTCTAGTATAGTAACTCCAGATGGAGTTTGCGAGGAACCGCAGGGCACTGCATGTGTGTTATAAAATGTTATGGACACTTACATAATCCATCTGACTCACATATGGAAGAATAATTAATAAACTCTTAATCTTTTGTTAATAAAAATTAACAAACGTTACTGTCACTTTAAATGTTAAAGTGCAACTTTTTTTTTTTTTTTTTTAATAAAACTGACTCACATTTGGCAGTTAATGAAAACCAATGTATAACCAACGTTACTGTATCTAAGTGTTCAAGTGCAACCTTCTTTATTTTAATGAGGAAATAAAAGGTTGAATATGTACAGGAGGAACTGTAAAATTTCCTCTACATCTCAGCTTCTACCCAGCTGAGGAGTCAGTCTCTGTACTGCATCCTTAAATCAACTGTAGTGCTGTTCTTAAGCGCAAGCACTAAAATCCTCCGTTCCTTCCGCAACCTGAAGTGTTAGGAAGGAGGAGCTGTCTGAAAGGTGCTAATTCTAAGTCTGAAGTTCCTCCGCTCCTTCCGATAACCGGAAACGCTAGGAAACGAGGTGCGCAACTACATTGGCGCCATTTACAAGTTTCGCCCCTAGTGGGCGGCACAACAGCCGTATCCCGGTCGCCATTGCTTTTAAGTACAGCCATCGGGAACAACGAATGAACTGGACAGCATCAGTTTTAAAAACAGAATTTATGTTTACCTGATAAATTACTTTCTCCAATGGTGTGTCCGGTCCACGGCGTCATCCTTACTTGTGGGATATTCTCTTCCAACAGGAAATGGCAAAGAGCCCAGCAAAGCTGGTCACATGATCCCTCCTAGGCTCCGCCTTCCCCAGTCATTCGACCGACGTAAAGGAGGAATATTTGCATAGGAGAAACCATATGATACCGTGGTGACTGTAGTTAAAGAAAATAAATTATCAGACCTGATTAAAAAAACCAGGGCGGGCCGTGGACCGGACACACCGTTGGAGAAAGTAATTTATCAGGTAAACATAAATTCTGTTTTCTCCAACATAGGTGTGTCCGGTCCACGGCGTCATCCTTACTTGTGGGAACCAATACCAAAGCTTTAGGACACGGATGAAGGGAGGGAGCAAATCAGGTCACCTAGATGGAAGGCACCACGGCTTGCAAAACCTTTCTCCCAAAAATAGCCTCAGAAGAAGCAAAAGTATCAAACTTGTAAAATTTAGTAAAAGTGTGCAGTGAAGACCAAGTCGCTGCCTTACATATCTGATCAACAGAAGCCTCGTTCTTGAAGGCCCATGTGGAAGCCACAGCCCTAGTGGAATGAGCTGTGATTCTTTCAGGAGGCTGCCGTCCGGCAGTCTCGTAAGCCAATCTGATGATGCTTTTAATCCAAAAAGAGAGAGAGGTAGAAGTTGCTTTTTGACCTCTCCTTTTACCAGAATAAACAACAAACAAGGAAGATGTTTGTCTAAAATCCTTTGTAGCATCTAAATAGAATTTTAGAGCACGAACAACATCCAAATTGTGCAACAAACGTTCCTTCTTTGAAACTGGATTCGGACACAAAGAAGGCACGACTATCTCCTGGTTAATGTTTTTGTTAGAAACAACTTTCGGAAGAAAACCAGGTTTAGTACGTAAAACAACCTTATCTGCATGGAACACCAGATAAGGAGGAGAACACTGCAGAGCAGATAATTCTGAAACTCTTCTAGCAGAAGAAATTGCAACCAAAAACAAAACTTTCCAAGATAATAACTTAATATCAACGGAATGTAAGGGTTCAAACGGAACCCCCTGAAGAACTGAAAGAACTAAATTGAGACTCCAAGGAGGAGTCAAAGGTTTGTAAACAGGCTTGATTCTAACCAGAGCCTGAACAAAGGCTTGAACATCTGGCACAGCTGCCAGCTTTTTGTGAAGTAACACAGACAAGGCAGAAATCTGTCCCTTCAAGGAACTTGCAGATAATCCTTTCTCCAAACCTTCTTGAAGAAAGGATAGAATCTTAGGAATTTTTACCTTGTCCCAAGGGAATCCTTTAGATTCACACCAACAGATATATTTTTTCCATATTTTGTGGTAAATTCTTCTAGTTACAGGCTTTCTGGCCTGAACAAGAGTATCAATGACAGAATCTGAGAACCCTCGCTTTGATAAGATCAAGCGTTCAATCTCCAAGCAGTCAGTTGGAGTGAGACCAGATTTGGATGTTCGAACGGACCTTGAACAAGAAGGTCTCGTCTCAAAGGTAGCTTCCATGGTGGAGCCGATGACATATTCACCAGGTCTGCATACCAAGTCCTGCGTGGCCTCGCAGGAGCTATCAAGATCACCGATGCCCTCTCCTGATTGATCCTGGCTACCAGCCTGGGGATGAGAGGAAACGGCGGGAATACATAAGCTAGTTTGAAGGTCCAAGGTGCTACTAGTGCATCTACTAGAGTCGCCTTGGGATCCCTGGATCTGGACCCGTAGCAAGGAACCTTGAAGTTCTGACGAGAGGCCATCAGATCCATGTCTGGAATGCCCCACAATTGAGTAATTTGTGCAAAGATTTCCGGATGAAGTTCCCACTCCCCCGGATGAAATGTCTGACGACTCAGAAAATCCGCTTCCCAATTTTCCACTCCTGGGATGTGGATTGCAGACAAGTGGCAGGAGTGAGTCTCCGCCCATTGAATGATTTTGGTCACTTCTTCCATCGCCAGGGAACTCCTTGTTCCCCCCTGATGGTTGATGTACGCAACAGTCGTCATGTTGTCTGATTGAAACCGTATGAACTTGAACTTTGCTAGCTGAGGCCAAGCCTTGAGAGCATTGAATATCGCTCTCAGTTCCAGAATATTTATCGGGAGAAGAGATTCTTCCCGAGACCAAAGACCCTGAGCTTTCAGGGGTCCCCAGACCGCGCCCCAGCCCACCAGACTGGCGTCGGTCGTGACAATGACCCACTCTGGTCTGCGGAAGCTCATCCCCTGTGACAGGTTGTCCAGGGACAGCCACCAACGGAGTGAATCTCTGGTCCTCTGATCTACTTGTATCGTCGGAGACAAGTCTGTATAGTCCCCATTCCACTGACTGAGCATGCACAGTTGTAATGGTCTTAGATGAATTCGCGCAAAAGGAACTATGTCCATTGCCGCTACCATCAAACCTATTACTTCCATGCACTGCGCTATGGAAGGAAGAGGAACAGAATGAAGTATTTGACAAGAGTTTAGAAGTTTTGATTTTCTGGCCTCTGTCAGAAAAATCCTCATTTCTAAGGAGTCTATTATTGTTCCCAAGAAGGGAACCCTTGTTGACGGAGATAGAGAACTTTTTTCTACGTTCACTTTCCACCCGTGAGATCTGAGAAAGGCCAGGACAATGTCCGTGTGAGCCTTTGCTTGAGGAAGGGACGACGCTTGAAACAGAATGTCGTCCAAGTAAGGTACTACTGCAATGCCCCTTGGTCTTAGCACCGCTAGAAGGGACCCTAGTACCTTTGTGAAAATTCTTGGAGCAGTGGCTAATCCGAACGGAAGTGCCACAAACTGGTAATGCTTGTCCAGGAATGCGAACCTTAGGAACCGATGATGTTCCTTGTGGATAGGAATATGTAGATACGCATCCTTTAAATCCACCGTGGTCATGAATTGACCTTCCTGGATGGAAGGAAGAATTGTTCGAATGGTTTCCATTTTGAACGATGGAAACCTTGAGAAACTTGTTTAGGATCTTGAGATCTAAGATTGGTCTGAATGTTCCCTCTTTTTTGGGAACTACGAACAGATTGGAGTAGAACCCCATCCCTTGTTCTCCTAATGGAACAGGATGAATCACTCCCATTTTTAACAGGTCTTCTACACAATGTAAGTATGACTGTTTTTTTATGTGGTCTGAAGACAATTGAGACCTGTGGAACCTCCCCCTTGGGAGAGGCCCCTTGAATTCCAGAAGATAACCTTGGGAGACTATTTCTAGTGCCCAAGGATCCAGAACATCTCTTGCCCAAGCGAAGAGAGAGAGTCTGCCCCCCACCAGATCCGGTCCCGGATCGGGGGCCAACATCTCATGCTGTCTTGGTAGCAGTGGCAGGTTTCTTGGCCTGCTTTCCTTTGTTCCAGCCTTGCATTGGTCTCCAGGCTGGCTTGGCTTGAGAAGTATTACCCTCTTGCTTAGAGGACGTAGCACTTGGGGCTGGTCCGTTTCTGCGAAAGGGATGAAAATTAGGTTTATTTTTGGCCTTGAAAGACCTATCCTGAGGAAGGGCGTGGCCCTTGCCCCCAGTGATATCAGAGATAATCTCTTTCAAGTCAGGGCCAAACAGCGTTTTCCCCTTGAAAGGAATGTTAAGCAATTTGTTCTTGGAAGACGCATCCGCTGACCAAGATTTTAGCCAAAGCGCTCTGCGCGCCACAATAGCAAAACCAGAATTTTTCGCCGCTAACCTAGCCAATTGCAAAGTGGCGTCTAGGGTGAAAGAATTAGCCAATTTGAGAGCATGAATTCTGTCCATAATCTCCTCATAAGAAGAAGAATTATTATTGAGCGCCTTTTCTAGTTCATCGAACCAGAAACACGCTGCTGTAGTGACAGGAACAATGCATGAAATTGGTTGTAGAAGGTAACCTTGCTGAACAAACATCTTTTTAAGCAAACCTTCTAATTTTTTATCCATAGGATCTTTGAAAGCACAACTATCTTCTATAGGTATAGTGGTGCGTTTGTTTAGAGTAGAAACCGCCCCCTCGACCTTGGGGACTGTCTGCCATAAGTCCTTTCTGGGGTCGACCATAGGAAACAATTTTTTAAATATGGGAGGAGGGACGAAAGGTATACCGGGCCTTTCCCATTCTTTATTTACAATGTCCGCCACCCGCTTGGGTATAGGAAAAGCTTCGGGGGGCCCCGGGACCTCTAGGAACTTGTCCATTTTACATAGTTTCTCTGGAATGACCAAATTCTCACAATCATCCAGAGTAGATAACACCTCCTTAAGCAGAGCGCGGAGATGTTCCAATTTAAATTTAAATGTAATCACATCAGGTTCAGCATGTTGAGAAATTTTCCCTGAATCTGAAATTTCTCCCTCAGACAAAACCTCCCTGGCCCCCTCAGACTGGTGTAGGAGCACTTCAGAACCAATATCATCAGCGTCCTCATGCTCTTCAGTATTTTCTAAAACAGAGCAGTCGCGCTTTCGCTGATAAGTGGGCATTTTGGCTAAAATGTTTTTGATAGAATTATCCATTACAGCCGTTAATTGTTGCATAGTAAGGAGTATTGGCGCACTAGATGTACTAGGGGCCTCCTGTGTGGGCAAGACTGGTGTAGACGAAGGAGGGGATGATGCAGTACCATGCTTACTCCCCTCACTTGAGGAATCATCTTGGGCATCATTTTCTCTAAATTTTGTGTCACATAAATCACATCTATTTAAATGAGAAGGAACCTTGGCTTCCCCACATTCAGAACACAGTCTATCTGGTAGTTCAGACATGTTAAACAGGCATAAACTTGATAACAAAGTACAAAAAACGTTTTAAAATAAACCGTTACTGTCACTTTAAATTTTAAACTGGACACACTTTATTACTGCAATTGTGAAAAAGTATGAAGGAATTGTTCAAAATTCACCAAAATTTCACCACAGTGTCTTAAAGCCTTAAAAGTATTGCACACCAAATTTGGAAGCTTTAACCTTTAAAATAACGGAACCGGAGCCGTTTTTATATTTAACCCCTTTACAGTCCCTGGTATCTGCTTTGCTGAGACCCAACCAAGCCCAAAGGGGAATACGATACCAAATGACGCCTTCAGAAAGTCTCTTCTATGTATCAGAGCTCCTCACACATGCATCTGCATGTCATGCTTCCCAAAAACAAGTGCGCAATAGAGGCGCGAAAATGAGACTCTGCCTATGATTAGGGAAAGCCCCTAGAGAATAAGGTGTCCAATACAGTGCCTGCCGGTTATTTTACATAATTCCCAAGATTAAAATAATTCCTCAAGGCTATGGAGTATAAAATATGCTTATATATAAATCGATTTAGCCCAGAAAATGTCTACAGTCTTAAAAGCCCTTGTGAAGCCCTTTTTTTCTTTCTGTAATAAAAATGGCTTACCGGATCCCATAGGGAAAATGACAGCTTCCAGCATTACATCGTCTTGTTAGAATGTGTCATACCTCAAGCAGCAAAAGTCTGCTCACTGTTCCCCCAACTGAAGTTAATTCCTCTCAACAGTCCTGTGTGGAAACAGCCATCGATTTTAGTAACGGTTGCTAAAATCATTTTCCTCTTACAAACAGAAATCTTCATCTCTTTTCTGTTTCAGAGTAAATAGTACATACCAGCACTATTTTAAAATAACAAACTCTTGATTGAATAATAAAAACTACAGTTAAACACTAAAAAACTCTAAGCCATCTCCGTGGAGATGTTGCCTGTACAACGGCAAAGAGAATGACTGGGGAAGGCGGAGCCTAGGAGGGATCATGTGACCAGCTTTGCTGGGCTCTTTGCCATTTCCTGTTGGGGAAGAGAATATCCCACAAGTAAGGATGACGCCGTGGACCGGACACACCTATGTTGGAGAAATCTGCAATTTTCATTACAGCTAAACGGAAAAAAAAAAAAACTCACACTGAACTTTACTAAATAGCTCATCAGAGTTTAAATGTGTGATCTCCTAAACAGCTTAACCAGCTGCTGGTTCGTTTGTTGCACATAACAGAAAAAAACCCTCACATTGAGTTCACTCTCTGCCACAGTATGTAATCTCTGGTCGGCTATAGTTAGATATGAGACCGCCGGGAGATGAGTTATGTCGCATTCAGCCCCAGTGTCTGCGTCCTAACTGCTTTATAGTGTCCCCTAAAACATAAGGAGAATCTGAGAACCCTTAAACAAGAGCCCAAAGTTTCATGAGGCCTGAACAACAATAATAAAGTGCCCAAACTTCTTCTGAGTTTTTTCCTACTCCCAGAAAAAAGGTCAGCACTTACCTCATCTTCTGCTTGGCAGCAAGGCAGTTCCCAGGTTTAGGAGGTCCTCTTCCTCACATGGGCCTGTAAATAAACGAAAATCCTGAGTAAAATCCCTCAGTTTTTCTGGGTTAGGGCAGCATTAGAATATGGGAGGCGCAGTGAGAATTATGTCCCACAAGTTCCCATTGCTCTAAAGCCACCACTGCCCTACTGAAGAGACTGATATGGACTACGGCTACACCCTAGGACAAAGCAGCACAATCTTGTACTACTTTAAAAATATAAACTCATGATTGAAGAATCTAAACTAACACCTCACTTTACCTCTTTCTATCACTAACGTAGGCAAAGAGAATGACTGGAGTGGGAGGGAAGGGAGGAGCTATTTAACAGCTCTGCTGTGGTGCTCTTTGCCTCCTCCTGCTGACCAGGAGGTGAATATCCCATTAGTAATTAAGAAGTTCTGTGGACTGATCGTGTCTTAAAAAAGAAAAGGTAACGTAACCATGCAAATCAATATGGTAAAAATATTTGCTCCCCGCTAAAAACCTGCGGGGAAGCATAAATAAGGTAGGAGATGGACGACTTAAGGACCCTTATCTTATCCTGGGCCTCTTCGAGGGGACAGTCTGTCTGATTGAAACCAGATAACGTATGAACCTGTATGCTGCCGCATAAGGGACAGTAACACTACAAACCATTGGTTACCATTTTTTTAACAACCCCTCTAATCGATGAGCCCTAGTATCTTTAAAGGAACAATTATCCTCTATGGGAATGGTAGATCTCCCAGTTAAATGGAAATTGTCTCTTCCACCTTGGTTACCGCCTGACGAGATTCCTTGAAAAAATAAGTCATGGGTAAACACTCCCAATATAGGAAATGGGAAAACAAAGAGGTACTCGGTCTCTCCCATTCATTAACTGATACTTAATAAGATTAACAATAACCATCATCGTTGTCGTCTTGAGTAGTTAAGACCTCTTAAGAAACAAACTGAGGTGTACTAGCTTAAACCTGAAAAAAACATAATTTATGCTTACCTGATAAATTTATTTCTCTTTTGATGTATCGAGTCCACGGATTCATCCATACTTGTGGGATATTCTCCTTCCCTACAGGAAGTGGCAAAGAGAGCACCCACAGCAGAGCTGTCTATATAGCTCCTCCCTTAGCTCCACCCCCCAGTCATTCGATCGAAGGCTAGGAAGAAAAAGGAGAAACTATAGGGTGCAGTGGTGACTGAAGTTTTTTTAAATAAAAATATACTGCCTGTCTTAAATAAACAGGGCGGGCAGTGGACTCGATACATCACAAGAGAAAGAAATTTATCAGGTAAGCATAAATTATGTTTTCTCTTGTAAGATGTATCGAGTCCACGGATTCATCCATACTTGAGGGATACCAATACTAAAGCTTTAGGACACGGATGAAGGGAGGGACAAGACAGGTACCTTAAATGGAAGGCACCACTGCTTGTAGAACCTCTCTCCCAAAAATAGCCTCCGAAGAAGCAAAAGTATCGAATTTGGAAAATGTGGAAAAAATATGAAGCGAAGACCAAGTCGCCGCCTTACAAATCTGTTCAACAGAAGCCTCATTTTTAAAAGCCCATGTGGAAGCCACTGCTCTAGTAGAATGAGCAGTAATTCTTTCAGGAGGCTGCTAGCCAGCAGTCTCATAAGTCAAACGGATGATGCTTTTCATCCAAAAGGAAAGAGGTAGCCGTAGCCTTTTGAGCTTTCCGTTTACCAGAATAAACAACAAACAATGAAGATGTTTGACGGAAATCTTTAGTTGCTTGTAAGTAGAACTTTAAAGCACGAACCACATCAAGATTGTGCAACAGACGTTCCTTCCTTGATGAAGGATTAGGACACAGAGAAGGAATAACAATCTCCTGATTGATATTCCTATTAGAAACAACCTTAGGAAGAAACCCAGGTTTGGTACGCAAAACCACCTTATCTGCATGGAAAACAAGGTAAGGTGAATCACACTGTAAAGCAGATAACTCAAACTCTTCGAGCCGAAGAGATAGCTACTAAAAACAAAACTTTCCAAGATAGAAGCTTAATATCTATGGAATGCATAGGTTCAAACGGAACCCCTTGAAGAACTTTAAGAACTAAGTTTAGGCTCCATGGCAGAGCAACAGGTTTAAATACAGGCTTGATCCTAACCAAGGCCTGACTAAACGCTTGAACGTCTGGGACATCTGCCAGACGTTTGTGTAAAAGAATAGACAAAGCCGATATTTGTCCTTTTAAGGAACTTTGTCACCACACTCATTCTGTCCTTCCTAGTACTTAGAGTAGGCAAAAAGAATGACTGGGGGGTGGAGCTAAGGGAGGAGCTATATAGACAGCTCTGCTGTGGGTGCTCTCTTTGCCACTTCCTGTAGGGAAGGAGAATATCCCACGTATGGATGAATCCATGGACTCAATACATCTTACAAGAGAAACAGAATTTATGCTTACCTGATAAATTCTGTTTCTATTGTGATGTATCGAGTCCACGGATTCATCCATACTTGTGGGATATTCTCCTTCCCTACAGGAAGTGGCAAAGAGAGCACCCACAACAGAGCTGTCTATATAGCTCCTCCCTTAGCTCCACCCCCCCCAGTCATTCGACCGAAGGCTAGGAAGAAAAAGGAGAAACTATAGGGTGCAGAGGTGACTGAAGGTTTTAAAATAAAAATATACTACCTGTCTCAGACAGGGCAGGCCGTGGACTCGATACATCACAAGAGAAAGAAATTTATCAGGTAAGCATAAATTCTGTTTTCTCTTGTAAGATGTATCGAG
>NW_026510731.1:0-17533 GCF_027579735.1 Bombina bombina
TAGTAATACTGTGTGACCCCCGGCACCCGTACCAGATGTGAGCTTGACACCGCATTAGTACAGACTACTTCTATTCAGTGGTCTAGTGATACTGTGTGACCCCTGCAGCTGTACCAGATGTGAGCTTGACATAGCATTAGTGCAGAATACTTCTATTCAGTGGTCTAGTGACACTGTGTGACCCCTGCAGCTGTACCAGATGTGAGCTTGACATAGAATTAGTACAGAATACTTCTATTCAGTGGTCTAGTAATACTGTGTGACCCCCAGCACCTGTACCAGATGTGAGCTTGACACCGCATTAGTACAGACTACTTCTATTCAGTGGTCTAGTAATATTGTGTGACCCCCGGCACCTGTACCAGATGTGAGCTTGACACAGCATTAGTGCAGAATATGTCTATTCAGTGGTCTAGTAATACTGTGTGACCCCCGGCACCTGTACCAGATGTGAGCTTGACACCGCATTAGTACAGACTACTTCTATTCAGTGGTCTAGTGATACTGTGTGACCCCTGCAGCTGTACCAGATGTGAGCTTGACACTGCATTAGTGCAGAATACTTCTATTCAGTGGTCTAGTAATACACTGTGTGACCCCTGCAGCTGTACCAGATGTGAGCTTGACATAGAATTAGTACAGAATACTTCTATTCAGTGGTCTAGTAATACTGTGTGACCCCCAGCACCTGTACCAGATGTGAGCTTGACACTGCATTAGTACAGACTACTTCTATTCAGTGGTCTAGTAATATTGTGTGACCCCCGGCACCTGTACCAGATGTGAGCTTGACACAGCATTAGTGCAGAATATGTCTATTCAGTGGTCTAGTAATACTGTGTGACCCCCGGCACCTGTACCAGATGTGAGCTTGACACCGCATTAGTACAGACTACTTCTATTCAGTGGTCTAGTGATACTGTGTGACCCCTGCAGCTGTACCAGATGTGAGCTTGACACTGCATTAGTGCAGAATACTTCTATTCAGTGGTCTAGTAATACACTGTGTGACCCCTGCAGCTGTACCAGATGTGAGCTTGACATAGAATTAGTGCAGAATACTTCTATTCAGTGGTCTAGTAATACACTGTGTGACCCCCGGCACCTGTACCAGATGTGAGCTTGACACCGCATTAGTACAGACTACTTCTATTCAGTGGTCTAGTGATACTGTGCGACCCCTGCAGCTGTACCAGATGTGAGCTTGACACTGCATTAGTGCAGAATACTTCTATTCAGTGGTCTAGTAATACACTGTGTGACCCCTGCAGCTGTACCAGATGTGAGCTTGACACTGCATTAGTGCAGAATACTTCTATTCAGTGGTCTAGTGATACTGTGTGACCCCCGGCACCTGTACCAGATGTGAGCTTGACATAGAATTAGTGCAGAATACTTCTATTCAGTGGTCTAGTAATACACTGTGTGACCCCCGGCACCTGTACCAGATGTGAGCTTGACATAGAATTAGTGCAGAATACTTCTATTCAGTGGTCTAGTGACACTGTGTGACCCCTGCAGCTGTACCAGATGTGAGCTTGACATAGAATTAGTGCAGAATACTTCTATTCAGTGGTCTAGTGATACTGTGTGACCCCTGCAGCTGTACCAGATGTGAGCTTGACATAGAATTAGTGCAGAATACTTCTATTCAGTGGTCTAGTGATACTGTGTGACCCCCGGCACCTGTACCAGATGTGAGCTTGACATAGCATTAGTACAGAATACTTCTATTCAGTGGTCTAGTGACACTGTGTGACCCCTGCAGCTGTACCAGATGTGAGCTTGACATAGAATTAGTGAAGAATACTTCTATTCAGTGGTCTAGTGATACTGTGTGACCCCTGCAGCTGTACCAGATGTGAGCTTGACATAGAATTAGTGAAGAATACTTCTATTCAGTGGTCTAGTGATACTGTGTGACCCCCGGCACCTGTACCAGATGTGAGCTTGACATAGCATTAGTACAGAATACTTCTATTCAGTGGTCTAGTGACACTGTGTGACCCCTGCAGCTGTACCAGATGTGAGCTTGACATAGAATTAGTGAAGAATACTTCTATTCAGTGGTCTAGTGATACTGTGTGACCCCTGCAGCTGTACCAGATGTGAGCTTGACATAGAATTAGTGAAGAATACTTCTATTCAGTGGTCTAGTGATACTGTGTGACCCCTGCAGCTGTACCAGATGTGAGCTTGACATAGCATTAGTACAGAATACTTCTATTCAGTGGTCTAGTGACACTGTGTGACCCCTGCAGCTGTACCAGATGTGAGCTTGACATAGAATTAGTGAAGAATACTTCTATTCAGTGGTCTAGTGATACTGTGTGACCCCTGCAGCTGTACCAGATGTGAGCTTGACATAGAATTAGTGCAGAATACTTCTATTCAGTGGTCTAGTGATACTGTGTGACCCCCGGCACCTGTACCAGATGTGAGCTTGACATAGCATTAGTACAGAATACTTCTATTCAGTGGTCTAGTGACACTGTGTGACCCCTGCAGCTGTACCAGATGTGAGCTTGACATAGAATTAGTGAAGAATACTTCTATTCAGTGGTCTAGTGATACTGTGTGACCCCCGGCACCTGTACCAGATGTGAGCTTGACATAGAATTAGTGAAGAATACTTCTATTCAGTGGTCTAGTGATACTGTGTGACCCCTGCAGCTGTACCAGATGTGAGCTTGACATAGAATTAGTGAAGAATACTTCTATTCAGTGGTCTAGTGACACTGTGTGACCCCTGCAGCTGTACCAGATGTGAGCTTGACATAGAATTAGTGAAGAATACTTCTATTCAGTGGTCTAGTGATACTGTGTGACCCCTGCAGCTGTACCAGATGTGAGCTTGACATAGAATTAGTGAAGAATACTTCTATTCAGTGGTCTAGTGATACTGTGTGACCCCCGGCACCGGTACCAGATGTGAGCTTGACATAGAATTAGTGCAGAATACTTCTATTCAGTGGTCTAGTGACACTGTGTGACCCCTGCAGCTGTACCAGATGTGAGCTTGACATAGAATTAGTGAAGAATACTTCTATTCAGTGGTCTAGTGATACTGTGTGACCCCTGCAGCTGTACCAGATGTGAGCTTGACATAGAATTAGTACAGACTACTTCTATTCAGTGGTCTAGTGACACTGTGTGACCCCTGCAGCTGTACCAGATGTGAGCTTGACATAGCATTAGTACAGAATATTTCTATTCAGTGGTTTAGTAATACACTGTGTGACTCCTGCAGCTGTACCAGATGTGAGCTTGACATAGCATTAGTACAGAATACTTCTATTCAGTGGTCTAGTGACACTGTGTGACCCCTGCAGCTGTACCAGATGTGAGCTTGACACCGCATTAGTACAGACTACTTCTATTCAGTGGTCTAGTGATACTGTGTGACCCCTGCAGCTGTACCAGATGTGAGCTTGACATAGAATTAGTACAGAATACTTCTATTCAGTGGTCTAGTGATACTGTGTGACCCCCGGCACCGGTACCAGATGTGAGCTTGACATAGAATTAGTACAGACTACTTCTATTCAGTGGTCTAGTGATACTGTGTGACCCCTGCAGCTGTACCAGATGTGAGCTTGACATAGAATTAGTACAGACTACTTCTATTCAGTGGTCTAGTGATACTGTGTGACTCCTGCAGCTGTACCAGATGTGAGCTTGACATAGAATTAGTACAGACTACTTCTATTCAGTGGTCTAGTGACACTGTGTGACCCCTGCAGCTGTACCAGATGTGAGCTTGACATAGAATTAGTGAAGAATACTTCTATTCAGTGGTCTAGTAATACTGTGTGACCCCCTGCAGCTGTACCAGATGTGAGCTTGGGGTGTTGCAGAGACTGAACATTTTTTTTCAAATAGAAAAAACTAGCAAATAAAATTTGCTTTTGTGTTTTTCAGGTACTAAGATGGGACTGTGGTGTCTTGAACATGATTTTGCTTCTCATTTGCCCATTTAACGCATCACCTTGTTTCTTTGTTAGATTCTAATGTTTCCTTAGATCCAGTAAGTCTCAGATTCACTCTACAACCTGACTTTGTACCTAGAATTTGACTGTAGAAAACAAAGCTGGATTTGCTGCTACATGCGTATCTGCTTCTTGTTAGCCATAAAGGGCAGCAGAACGTTGCTACATACGCACAGTGCACGCAGATAGACTTCATTTGCTATGGTTAGTTAAACAGGAGGGACCCCTAGGAAACCATTACAGATTCTGCTTGGCACCTCCCCATCTTCTGTGCCATTTTTTTCCACGGCACATTTAGTTCATGCGTCATTGCAGGCCCCTCAGGTGGAGAGGACAGTATTGTGACTCCCAAGGTTAGGGCATTACTATTCATTCCACACAAACTTCCCTCAGGAGATCAGACACGCTCTCTTGCTTTTTAGTCCCATGGGCACAGCAAAGAAAAGCCTGGCTCAGCAAGCCTCCTTATTGTTATCTTGCCATTTGTCAGGCACACAGCGCTGACGTAAATGCCAACGTCTCTGCTTGTGCTAGGCGCAGACAGCTCTGTGCATTAGATTCCATCAGTTCCACTAGTTTACAAAGACGCAACAGCCGTCAGGTGCTGGCACAGCTAACAAGGGGGATTCATTCATTTGCCTCACAGTAATTTAGCCCTTCACTAAGGCCTAGATTTAGAGTTCGGCGGTAGCCGTCAAAACCAGCGTTAGAGGCTCCTAACGCTGGTTTTGGGCGCCCGCTGGTATTTGGAGTCAGTGATTAAAGGGTCTAACGCTCACTTTACAGCCGCGACTTTTCCATACCGCAGATCCCCCTACGCCATTTGCGTAGCCTATCTTTTCAATGGGATCTTCCTAACGCCGGTATTTAGAGTCGTTTCTGCAGTGAGCGTTAGAGCTCTAACGACAAGATTCCAGCCGCCTGAAAATAGCAGGAGTTAAGAGCTTTCTGGCTAACGCCGGTTTATAAAGCTCTTAACTACTGTACCCTAAAGTACACTAACACCCATAAACTACCTATGTACCCCTAAACCGAGCTCCCCCCACATCGCCGCCACTCGATTAAAATTTTTAACCCCTAATCTGCCGACCGCCACCTACGTTATACTTATGTACCCCTAATCTGCTGCCCCTAACACCGCCGACCCCTGTATTATATCTATTAACCCCTAACTTGCCCCCCACAACGTCGCCGCAAGCTACTTAAAATAATTAACCCCTAATCTTCCGACCGCAAATCGCCGCCACCTACGTTATCCCTATGTACCCCTAATCTGCTACCCCTAACATCGCCGACCCCTATGTTATATTTATTAACCCCTAATCTGCCCCCCACAACGTCGCCGACACCTACCTACACTTATTAACCCCTAATCTGCCGACCGGAGCTCACCGCTATTCTAATAAATGGATTAACCCCTAAAGCTAAGTCTAACCCTAACACTAACACCCCCCTAAGTTAAATATAATTTTTATCTAACGAAATAAATTAACTCTTATTAAATAAATGATTCCTATTTAAAGCTAAATACTTACCTGTAAAATAAATCCTAATATAGCTACAATATAAATTATAATTATATTATAGCTATTTTAGGATTAATATTTATTTTACAGGCAACTTTGTAATTATTTTAACCAGGTACAATAGCTATTAAATAGTTAAGAACTATTTAATAGTTACCTAGTTAAAATAATAACAAATTTACCTGTAAAATAAATCATAACCTAAGATATAATTAAACCTAACACTACCCTATCAATAAAATAATTAAATAAACTACCTACAATTACCTACAATTAACCTAACACTACACTATCAATAAATTAATTAAACACAATTGCTACAAATAAATAAAATTAAATAAACTATCTAAAGTACAAAAAATAAAAAAGAACTAAGTTACAGAAAATAATAAAATATTTACAAACATAATAAAAATATTACAACAATTTTAAACTAATTACACCTACTCTAAGCCCCCTAATAAAATAACAAAGCCCCCCAAAATAAAAAATTCCCTACCCTATTCTAAAATACAAATATTACAAGCTCTTTTACCTTACCAGCCCTGAACAGGGCCCTTTGCGGGGCATGCCCCAAGAATTTCAGCTCTTTTGCCTGTAAAAAAAAACATACAATACCCCCCCCCAACATTACAACCCACCACCCACATACCCCTAATCTAACCCAAACCCCCCTTAAATAAACCTAACACTACCCCCCTGATGATCTTCCTACCTTGTCTTCACCATGCCAGGTTCACCGATCCGTCCTGGCTCCAAGATCTTCATCCAACCCAAGCGTGGGCTAGACATCCACTGAAGAAGTCCAGAAGAGGGTCCAAAGTCTTCCTCCTATCCGGCAAGAAGAGGACATCCGGACCGGCAAACATCTTCTCCAAGCGGCATCTTCTATCTTCTTCCATCCGATGACGACCGGCTCCATCTTGAAGACCTCCAGCGCGGATCCATCCTCTTCTTCCGACGACTAGACGACGAATGACGGTTCCTTTAAGGGACGTCATCCAAGATGGCGTCCCTCGAATTCCGATTGGCTGATAGGATTCTATCAGCCAATCGGAATTAAGGTAGGAATTTTCTGATTGGCTGATGGAATCAGCCAATCAGAATATAGTTCAATCCGATTGGCTGATCCAATCAGCCAATCAGATTGAGCTCGCATTCTATTGGCTGTTCCGATCAGCCAATAGAATGCGAGCTCAATCTGATTGGCTGATTGGATCAGCCAATCGGATTGAACTTGATTCTGATTGGCTGATTCCATCAGCCAATCAGAAAATTCCTACCTTAATTCCGATTGGCTGATAGAATCCTATCAGCCAATCGGAATTCGAGGGACGCCATCTTGGATGACGTCCCTTAAAGGAACCGTCATTCGTCGTCTAGTCGTCGGAAGAAGAGGATGGATCCGCGCTGGAGGTCTTCAAGATGGAGCCGGTCGTCATCGGATGGAAGAAGATAGAAGATGCCGCTTGGAGAAGATGTTTGCCGGTCCGGATGTCCTCTTCTTGCCGGATAGGAGGAAGACTTTGGACCCTCTTCTGGACTTCTTCAGTGGATGTCTAGCCCACGCTTGGGTTGGATGAAGATCTTGGAGCCAGGACGGATCGGTGAACCTGGCATGGTGAAGACAAGGTAGGAAGATCATCAGGGGGGTAGTGTTAGGTTTATTTAAGGGGGGTTTGGGTTAGATTAGGGGTATGTGGGTGGTGGGTTGTAATGTTGGGGGGGGGTATTGTATGTTTTTTTTTACAGGCAAAAGAGCTGAAATTCTTGGGGCATGCCCCGCAAAGGGCCCTGTTCAGGGCTGGTAAGGTAAAAGAGCTTGTAATATTTGTATTTTAGAATAGGGTAGGGAATTTTTTATTTTGGGGGGCTTTGTTATTTTATTAGGGGGCTTAGAGTAGGTGTAATTAGTTTAAAATTGTTGTAATATTTTTATTATGTTTGTAAATATTTTATTATTTTCTGTAACTTAGTTCTTTTTTATTTTTTGTACTTTAGATAGTTTATTTAATTTTATTTATTTGTAGCAATTGTGTTTAATTAATTTATTGATAGTGTAGTGTTAGGTTAATTGTAGGTAATTGTAGGTAGTTTATTTAATTATTTTATTGATAGGGTAGTGTTAGGTTTAATTATATCTTAGGTTATGATTTATTTTACAGGTAAATTTGTTATTATTTTAACTAGGTAACTATTAAATAGTTCTTAACTATTTAATAGCTATTGTACCTGGTTAAAATAATTACAAAGTTGCCTGTAAAATAAATATTAATCCTAAAATAGCTATAATATAATTATAATTTATATTGTAGCTATATTAGGATTTATTTTACAGGTAAGTATTTAGCTTTAAATAGGAATCATTTATTTAATAAGAGTTAATTTATTTTGTTAGATAAAAATTATATTTAACTTAGGGGGGTGTTAGTGTTAGGGTTAGACTTAGCTTTAGGGGTTAATCCATTTATTAGAATAGCGGTGAGCTCCGGTCGGCAGATTAGGGGTTAATAATTGAAGGTAGGTGTCGGCGATGTTAGGGAGGGCAGATTAGGGGTTAATACTATTTATGATAGGGTTAGTGAGGCGGATTAGGGGTTAATAACTTTATTATAGTAGCGGTGCGGTCCGCTCGGCAGATTAGGGGTTAATAAGTGTAGGCAGGTGTCGGCGACGATGTGGGGGGCAGATTAGGGGTTAATAAATATAACATAGGGGTCGGCGATGTTAGGGCAGCAGATTAGGGGTACATAGGGATAACGTAGGTGGCGGCGGTTTACGGAGCGGCAGATTAGGGGTTAAAAGTGTAATGCAGGGGTCAGCGATAGCGGGGGCGGCAGATTAGGAGTTAATAAGTGTAAGGTTAGGGGTGTTTAGACTCGGGGTACATGTTAGGGTGTTAGGTGCAGACTTAGGAGGTGTTTCCCCATAGGAAACAATGGGGCTGCGTTAGGAGCTGAACGCTGCTTTTTTGCAGGTGTTAGGTTTTTTTTCAGCTCAAACAGCCCCATTGTTTCCTATGGGAGAATCGTGCACGAGCACGTTTTTGATGCCGGCCGCGTCCGTAAGCAACTCTGGTATCGAGAGTTGCATTTGCGGTATAAATGCTCTACGCTCCTTTTTTGGAGCCTAACGCAGCATTTGTTTGAACTCTCGATACCAGAGTTAAATTTATGGTGCGGCCAGAAAAAAACCCGCGGAGCGTTAACAGCCCTTTTACCGCCGAACTCTAAATCTAGGCCTAAGTTTCTAAACTCCCCCTTAGTTTCCCCCCTAAGTCAGTTTAACACTTTCACTGACAGTTACATGCAGGTAAGTCTTTGCTCCTGGCAAGGGGATATTTTCATTTAATAAGCCAGTTGTCTTTTTGCTGGTATGTCGCTCTCTCTCTCTCTCTCTCTCTCTCTCTCTCTCTCTCTATCTCTCTCTATCTCTCTCTATCTCTCTCTATCTCTATCTATCTCTCTCTATCTCTCTCTATCTATCTCTCTCTATCTCTCTCTATCTCTCTCTATCTCTCTCTATCTCTCTCTATCTCTCTCTATCTATCTCTATCTATCTCTCTCTATCTCTCTCTATCTCTCTCTATCTATCTCTCTCTATCTCTCTCTATCTCTCTCTATCTCTCTCTATCTCTCTCTATCTCTCTCTATCTCTCTCTCTCTCTCTCTCTCTCTCTATCTATCTCTCTCTATCTATCTCTCTCTATCTATCTCTATCTATCTCTATCTATCTCTCTCTATCTATCTATCTCTATCTATCTCTCTCTATCTCTCTATCTATCTCTCTCTATCTCTCTCTATCTCTCTATCTATCTCTCTCTATCTCTCTCTCTCTCTATCTCTCTCTCTATCTATATCTATCTCTCTCTCTCTCTATCTCTTTATCTATCTCTCTCTATCTCTCTCTCTCTTTATCTCTCTCTTTCTCTTTATCTCTCTCTCTTTATCTCTCTCTCTCTCTTTATCTCTCTCTCTCTCTTTATCTATCTCTCTCTTTATCTATCTCTCTCTTTATCTCTCTCTCTCTCTTTATCTCTCTCTCTCTCTTTATCTCTCTCTCTCTCTCTTTATCTCTCTCTCTGTCTCTCTTTATCTCTCTATCTCTCTCTCTCTTTCTATCTCTCTCTTTCAATCTCTCTCTCTATCTCTTTCTTTCTCTTTCTTTCTCTCTATCTCTCTCTCACTCCTCTTGCTCTCTTCTCTCGCTCTCTTCTCTCGCTCTCCACCTTGCTTTCCTCTCTCGCTCTCCTCTCTCGCTCTCTCTCTTTATATCTATCTCTCTTCCTCTTTTTTTTTCCCCATCACTATATTCTCCTCTATCTCTCTCCCTCTCTCTATTTCTCTGTCCCTCCCTCGCTCTCTCTCTCTAGGGAAACAAATATTCGTCCTTAGGGAGAGTTAGGATTTGGTTTGTGATTGAATAACAAAAGTGAGTTTGTTGTTGTTATACATACACTATTTGTAAATTCCCACGTATGGAAAGGATCTGTCTAGTTAGGGTCCACACACAAGATTTGAGAAAAGTCTAAACAATGATTGGGTACATAAAGCCCATTTTACACCAATTGTATACATTATTATACACCAATTATACATTATATTACCAATTTTCATTTAACTGCATGTAATAGACACCACTATAAAGAATAGTATGCACAGATACTGATCTAAAAATGCAGCATAAAACCATTTAAAAACGTACTTAGAAGCTCCCAGTTTAGCTCTGTTAAAAAGATTAGCTGGAACACACACTGCAAATTGGTTCTATAGCAAAACAAAATAGCAGACCGACCCTTTGCACAAACAGGAGCAAGCTGGAGTAGGTATACGTCTGTATTCTCCTAAAACTTTGGGGCTTGTTTAGGAGTCTGAAAATCAGCGCAATGTTATTTAAAAATAAGCAAAACTATACATTTAAAAAAAAGCTTTCTTTCATGTAATTAGCAAGAGTCCATGAGCTAGTGACGTATGGGATATACATTCCTACCAGGAGGGGCAAAGTTTCCCAAACCTTAAAATGCCTATAAATACACCCCTCACCACACCCACAATTCAGTTTTACAAACTTTGCCTCCTATGGAGGTGGTGAAGTAAGTTTGTGCTAGATTCTACGTTGATATGCGCTCCGCAGCAGGTTGGAGCCCGGTTTTCCTCTCAGCGTGCAGTGAATGTCAGAGGGATGTGAGGAGAGTATTGCCTATTTGAATGCAATGATCTCCTTCTACGGGGTCTATTTCATAGGTTCTCTGTTATCCGTCGTAGAGATTCATCTCTTACCTCCCTTTTCAGATCGACGATATACTCTTATAAATATACCATTACCTCTGCTGATTTTCGTTTCAGTACTGGTTTGGCTTTCTACGAACATGTAGATGAGTGTCCTGGGGTAAGTAAGTCTTATTTTCTGTGACACTCTAAGCTATGGTTGGGCACTTTTTTAATAAAGTTCTAAATATATGTATTCAAACATGTATTTGCCTTGACTCAGGATGTTCAACATTCCTTATTTTCAGACAGTCAGTTTCATATTTGGGATTATGCATTTGAATCAAATATTTTTCTTACCTTAAAGATTTGACTTTTTTCCCTGTGGGCTGTTAGGCTCGCGGGGGCTGAAAATGCTTCATTTTATTGCGTCATTTTTGGCGCGGACTTTTTTGGCGCAAAAAATCTTTTCTGTTTCCGGCGTCATACGTGTCGCCGGAAGTTGTGTCATTTTTTACGTTCTTTTGCGCCAAAAAATGTCGGCGTTCTGGACGTGGCGTCATTTTTGGCGCCAAAAGCATTTAGGCGCCAAATAATGTGGGCGTCTTATTTGGCGCTAAAAAAATATGGGCGTCGCTTTTGTCTCCACATTATTTAAGTCTCATTATTTATTGCTTCTGGTTGCTAGAAGCTTGTTCACTGGCATTTTTTCCCATTCCTGAAACTGTCATTTAAGGAATTTGATCAATTTTGCTTTATATGTTGTTTTTTCTCTTACATATTGCAAGATGTCTCACGTTGCATCTAAGTCAGAAGATACTTCAGGAAAATCGCTGTCTGGTGCTGGAACTACCAAAGCTAAGTGTATCTGCTGTAAACTTTTGGTAGCTATTCCTCCAGCTGTTGTTTGTATTAATTGTCATGACAAACTTGTTAATGCAGATAATATTTCCTTTAGTAATGTACCATTACCTGTTGCAGTTCCATCAACATCTAATGTTCAGAATGTTCCTGATAACATAAGAGATTTTGTTTCTGAATCCATCAAGAAGGCTATGTCTGTTATTCCTCCTTCTAGTAAACATAAAAAATCTTTTAAAACTTCTCTTTATACAGATGAATTTTTAAATGAACATCATCATTCTGATTCTAATGACTCTTCTGGTTCAGAGGATTCTGTCTCAGAGATTGATGCTGATAAATCTTCATATTTATTTAAAATGGAATTTATTCGTTCTTTACTTAAAGAAGTACTAATTGCTTTAGAAATTGAGGATTCTGGTCCTCTTCATACTAAATCTAAACGTTTAGATAAGGTATTTAAATCTCCTGTGGTTATTCCAGAAGTTTTTCCTGTTCCTGGTGCTATTTCTGAAGTAATTTCCAGAGAATGGAATAATTTGGGTAATTCATTTACTCCTTCTAAACGTTTTAAGCAATTATATCCTGTGCCGTCTGACAGATTAGAATTTTGGGACAAAATCCCTAAAGTTGATGGGGCTATTTCTACCCTTGCTAAACGTACTACTATTCCTACGTCAGATGGTACTTCGTTTAAGGATCCTTTAGATAGGAAAATTGAATCCTTTCTAAGAAAAGCTTATCTGTGTTCAGGTAATCTTCTTAGACCTGCTATATCATTGGCTGATGTTGCTGCAGCTTCAACTTTTTGGTTGGAAACTTTAGCGCAACAAGTAACAGATCATGATTCTCATAATATTATTATTCTTCTTCAACATGCTAATAATTTTATCTGTGATGCCATTTTTGATATTATCAGAGTTGATGTCAGGTTTATGTCTCTAGCTATTTTAGCTAGAAGAGCTTTATGGCTTAAAACTTGGAATGCTGATATGTCTTCTAAATCAACTCTACTTTCCATTTCTTTCCAGGGTAACAAATTATTTGGTTCTCAGTTAGATTCTATTATCTCAACTGTTACTGGTGGGAAAGGAACTTTTTTACCACAGGATAAAAAATCTAAGGGTAAAAACAGGGCTAATAATCGTTTTCGTTCCTTTCGTTTCAACAAAGAACAAAAGCCTGATCCTTCATCCTCAGGAGCATTTTCAGTTTGGAAACCATCTCCAGTCTGGAATAAATCCAAGCCTTCTAGAAAAGCAAAGCCAGCTTCTAAGTCCACATGAAGGTGCGGCCCTCATTCCAGCTCAGCTGGTAGGGGGCAGGTTACGTTTTTTCAAAGAAATTTGGATCAATTCTGTTCACAATCTTTGGATTCAGAACATTGTTTCAGAAGGGTACAGAATTGGTTTCAAGATAAGACCTCCTGCAAAGAGATTTTTTCTTTCCCGTGTCCCAGTAAATCCAGTGAAAGCTCAAGCATTTCTGAAATGTGTTTCAGATCTAGAGTTGGCTGGAGTAATTATGCCAGTTCCAGTTCTGGAACAGGGGATGGGGTTTTATTCAAATCTCTTCATTGTACCAAAGAAGGAGAATTCCTTCAGACCAGTTCTGGATCTAAAAATATTGAATCGTTATGTAAGGATACCAACGTTCAAAATGGTAACTGTAAGGACTATCTTGCCTTTTGTTCAGCAAGGGCATTATATGTCCACAATAGATTTACAGGATGCATATCTGCATATTCCGATTCATCCAGATCATTATCAGTTCCTGAGATTCTCTTTTCTGGACATGCATTACCAGTTTGTGGCTCTGCCGTTTGGCCTAGCTACAGCTCCAAGAATTTTTACAAAGGTTCTCGGTGCCCTTCTGTCTGTAATCAGAGAACAGGGTATTGTGGTATTTCCTTATTTGGACGATATCTTGGTACTTGCTCAGTCTTTACATTTAGCAGAATCTCATACGAATCGACTTGTGTTGTTTCTTCAAGATCATGGTTGGAGGATCAATTCACTAAAAAGTTCAATGATTCCTCAGACAAGGGTAACCTTTCTGGGTTTCCAGATAGATTCAGTGTCCATGACTCTGTCTTTGACAGACAAGAGACGTCTAAAATTGATTTCAGCTTGTCGAAACCTTCAGTCACAATCATTCCCTTCGGTAGCTTTATGCATGGAAATTCTAGGTCTTATGACTGCTGCATCGGACGTGATCCCCTTTGCTCGTTTTCACATGCAACCTCTTCAGCTCTGTATGCTGAATCAATGGTGCAGGGATTACACAAAGATATCTCAATTAATATCTTTAAAACCGATTGTACGACACTCTCTAACGTGGTGGACAGATCACCATCGTTTAATTCAGGGGGCTTCTTTTGTTCTTCCGACCTGGACTGTAATTTCAACAGATGCAAGTCTCACAGGTTGGGGAGCTGTGTGGGGATCTCTGACGGCACAAGGAGTTTGGGAATCTCAGGAGGTGAGATTACCGATCAATATTTTGGAACTCCGTGCAATTTTCAGAGCTCTTCAGTCTTGGCCTCTTCTGAAGAGAGAATCGTTCATTTGTTTTCAGACAGACAATGTCACAACTGTGGCATACATCAATCATCAAGGAGGGACTCACAGAATCTAGCTCCTGTCTAATCTCTGCGGTTCATATCCCAGGTATAGACAATTGGGAAGCGGATTATCTCAGTCGCCAAACGTTGCATCCGGGCGAATGGTCTCTTCACCCAGAGGTTTTTCTTCAGATTGTTCAAATGTGGGAGCTTCCAGAAAAAGATCTGATGGCGTCTCATCTAAACAAGAAACTTCCCAGGTATCTGTCCAGATCCCGGGATCCTCAGGCGGAAGCAGTGGATGCATTATCACTTCCTTGGAAGTATCATCCTGCCTATATCTTTCCGCCTCTAGTTCTTCTTCCAAGAGTAATCTCCAAGATTCTGAAGGAATGCTCGTTTGTTCTGCTGGTAGCTCCGGCATGGCCTCACAGGTTTTGGTATGCGGATCTTGTCCGGATGGCCTCTTGCCATCCGTGGACTCTTCTGCAAAGACCAGACCTTCTGTCGCAAGGTCCTTTTTTCCATCAGGATCTCAAATCCTTAAATTTAAAGGTATGGCGATTGAACGCTTGATTCTTGGTCAAAGAGGTTTCTCTGACTCTGTGGTTAATACTATGTTACAGGCTCGTAAATCTGTATCCAGAGAGATATATTATAGAGTCTGGAAGACTTCTATTTCTTGGTGTCTTTCTCATAATTTTTCTTGGCATTCTTTTAGAATTCCGAGAATTTTACAGTTTCTTCAGGATGGTTTATATAAAGGTTTATCCGCAAGTTCTTTGAAAGGACAAATCTCTGCTCTTTCTGTTCTTTTTCACAGAAAGATTGCTAATCTTCCTGATATTCATTGTTTTGTACAAGCTTTGGTTCGTATAAAACCTGTCATTAAGTCAATTTCTCCTCCTTGGAGTTTGAATTTGGTTCCGGGGGCTCTTCAAGCTCCTCCGTTTGAACCTATGCATTCATTGGACATTAAATTACTTTCTTGGAAAGTTTTGTTCCTTTTGGCGATCTCTTCTGCCAGAAGAGTCTCTGAATTATCTGCTCTTTCTTGTGAGTCTCCTTTTCTGATTTTTCATCAGGATAAGGCGGTGTTGCGAACCTCTTTTGAATTTTTACTTAAGGTTGTGAATTCCAACAACATTAGTAGAGAAATTGTGGTTCCTTCATTATGTCCTAATCCTAAGAATTCTAAGGAGAAATCGTTGCATTCTTTGGATGTTGTTAGAGCTTTGAAATATTATGTTGAAGCTACTAAGTCTTTCCGAAAGACTTCTAGTCTATTTGTTATCTTTTCCGGTTCTAGAAAAGGCCAGAAAGCTTCTGTCATTTCTTTGGCATCTTGGTTGAAATCTTTAATTCATCATGCCTATGTCGAGTCGGGTAAAACTCCGCCTCAAAGGATTACAGCTCATTCTACTAGGTCAGTTTCTACTTCCTGGGCGTTTAGGAATGAAGCTTCGGTTGATCAGATTTGCAAAGCAGCAACTTGGTCCTCTTTGCATACTTTTACTAAATTCTACCATTTTGATGTATTTTCTTCTTCTGAAGCAGTTTTTGGTAGAAAAGTACTTCAGGCAGCGGTATCAGTTTGAATCTTCTGTTTATGTTTTTCATTAATCTTTATTTTGGGTGTGGATTATTTTCAGCAGGAATTGGCTGTCTTTATTTTATCCCTCCCTCTCTAGTGACTCTTGCGTGGAAAGATCCACATCTTGGGTAGTCATTATCCCATACGTCACTAGCTCATGGACTCTTGCTAATTACATGAAAGAAAACATAATTTATGTAAGAACTTACCTGATAAATTAATTTCTTTCATATTAGCAAGAGTCCATGAGGCCCGCCCTTTTTTGTGGTGGTTATGATTTTTTTGTATAAAGCACAATTATTCCAATTCCTTATTTTATATGCTTTCGCACTTTTTTCTTATCACCCCACATCTTGGCTATTCGTTAAACTGAATTGTGGGTGTGGTGAGGGGTGTATTTATAGGCATTTTAAGGTTTGGGAAACTTTGCCCCTCCTGGTAGGAATGTATATCCCATACGTCACTAGCTCATGGACTCTTGCTAATATGAAAGAAATTAATTTATCAGGTAAGTTCTTACATAAATTATGTTGTATAGGCTAAATAAATGCATCATTTACAAAACATTTATGCAAAGAAAAATCTAGTGTATAATGTCCCTTTAAGATCTGCGTATAAAATACAGTTTGCTGCTTGTGTATCTGACATAAACTCTTTGGCTCTCAAACAGCCGACTCTTAGCTCTTTATGTAGCTGAAATTAATATTTTGTGTACTGTAAATTGATTTTATGCTATTAGAGGGTCTTAATTTTCCATGACCTTTCCAATTCTGTGTTCATATAGCATGTAACCCCTGTAATCTGAAGAGAAGCTGGTCACATGTGACTTGTACAGAATATATATAGTATAATGTATGTGTGTGTATATCATATATGTATATAATGTATGTATCTGTATGTGTGTCTATATAATGTATATGTATAAATGTGGTATATGTTTGTGTGTGCATATATATATGTTTGTGTGTCTATATATGTTTGTATTTAATGTATGTATATATGTGTGTGTGTGTGTATATATTATGTGTGTGCGTATATAATATTTGTGTATGTGTGTATATGTATATAATGTATGGAATGTATGTATGTGTGTATTTGTATGAATATAATGTGTGTGTGTGTGTATAAATGTATGTGTATATTATTTATATATATATATATATATATATATATATATATATATATATATATATATATATATATATATATATGTGTGTATATATATATATATATATATTTATGTGTGTGTGTGTGAATCCGCCCTCCTAGGGTCAACCACCCGGTCCCTTTGTGTACATATAGCAACTCCAGCAAAATCAGAGGCAACCAGGATTTTTTCAAATCACCAAGTCAAATTTATTGACGTTTCGAGGAACAAAACTCCCCTTCTTCAGAACCGGAACCTGAAGAAGGGGAGTTTTGTTCCCCGAAACGTCAATAAATTTGACTTGGTGATTTGAAAAAATCCTGGTTGCCTCTGATTTTGTTGGAGTTGCTGTATGTATGTATGTATGTATATACAGTATATATATATAAAATTGATATTATGTCTAAATACATAAAGTAATCTAATTTATTTTCATTTCTACACAGTGATTGCTTGTAGCAGTGCACATGCTCTTTTAGGGGGGATATTGCTGTAAAAACAAAACACTAGAAATGGGACTATATTTAGTTTCATGATCCTTTGACCTGTGTGTTTATATTTTTGTTAGAATACAAACCATGTGGCGACAGAAGTGATCGCTGTGGTCGTATGACTTTGTGACTGCGCTCTGGGAGCAGAGCTCATT
>NW_026510732.1:0-10000 GCF_027579735.1 Bombina bombina
TCTATACACTGATAATGAGCACACTGCACTGTATAATGATGTGAGTATCTATACACTGATAATGAGCACACTGTACTGTATAATGATGTGAGTATCTATACACTGATAATGAGCACACTGTACTGTATAATGATGTGAGTATCTATACACTGATAATGAGCACACTGTACTGTATAATGATGTGAGTATCTATACACTGATAATAAGCACACTGCACTGTATAATGATGTGAGTATCTATACACTGATAATAAGCACACTGCACTGTATAATGATGTGAGTATCTATACACTGATAATGAGCACACTGCACTGTATAATGATGTGAGTATCTATACACTGATAATGAGCACACTGTACTGTATAATGATGTGAGTATCTATACACTGATAATGAGCACACTGTACTATATAATGATGTGAGTATCTATACACTGATAATGAGCACACTGTACTGTATAATGATGTGAGTATCTATACACTGATAATGAGCACACTGTACTGTATAATGATGTGAGTATCTATACACTGATAATGAGCACACTGCACTGTATAATGATGTGAGTATCTATACACTGATAATGAGCACACTGTACTGTATAATGATGTGAGTATCTATACACTGATAATGAGCACGTTGCACTGTATAATGATGTGAGTATCTATACACTGATAATGAGCACACTGCACTGTATAATGATGTGAGTATCTATACACTGATAATGAGCACACTGTACTGTATAATGATGTGAGTATCTATACACTGATAATGAGCACGTTGCACTGTATAATGATGTGAGTATCTATACACTGATAATGAGCACGTTGCACTGTATAATGATGTGAGTATCTATACACTGATAATGAGCACACTGTACTGTATAATGATGTGAGTATCTATACACTGATAATGAGCACACTGCACTGTATAATGATGTGAGTATCTATATATATTAATAGATAATGTGCTGTGCTGTATAGTAACTCTGAGTATCTATAGTCTGGAAATACAGATGTCGCTGGCACCATATGAGTCTATAATAAAGATGTCACACTATGTAACACTAAATAGTTTTACATTATTTGCTGTCAGAGCTCAGATAAGAAAATAAAAATACCACTGCATATAAAAGATCAGCGAGCTCTGTTTCTATATCTCTTCCCAGCATTGGTTCTACTTCAAAGCGCCTCTCATCAAATGCAGCGATTTAAGCACAAGAAATCTGTATTTATTACATTTATTTTCAATGTATTCATTTTTTTTCCCTGTGTGTAACCACGAATTTGTATCTAATCACTGACTTTAGGAAAACATTAGCACTAATGCTGTAAATATGACACCCTGACACGAGATCTTGTCTCTGCGTAGGTGAAACTGTCATGTTATAGTCTTTCATGTTAAATAGAGAGCTATTTTATCTTGTTAGACTTTGCTACACAATAGCGTGCTCTCTTCTTCAAATGACAGTCTGTGACACCGGCTGCATTACATGACAATTGCTACTTTCAAGCCGTCTGACAATTGCTTGTAAAATACGCATTATCACAGAGACACACTCCAATCTCGCTTATTTAATGTGAGCAAATATATCCTCCAAGCCGCAGTCCAGGTTTATTCTGAAATGCCAGGAAATCAGAGACGTTTTGTAGACACTGCTTTCTGCGTTTTTATCTTTATCTCATTTTTTTTTTTTTTTAGAAAATCCCAAAAGTGTTTTATTTTTGGAAGTAGCTGATATATTTTTTGTGAAATACTAACTGTATTATTAAACATTAAGAGGACATAAAACATGCCGCAGTGTAAAAAAAACACACTTATGTGAGTACTGATTGGTAGACATGTGCACAAGCAAAAAATTTGTTTTGTCCACTCGTTTCGAAATTTTCCAAACTTCTGTTTGGTCGAATTTCCGCAATGTGGGCATTCTTTTGGAGGAATATTGAATTGGATTTGTTGCTGTTATTTCCAATAGGAACAGCAAATATATTTTTATTATGATACTTTATTTAAGAAGTGCCAACATATTCTGCAGCACTGTCCATGGGTACAATTAATTTAAATTATACATTGATATAAAACTTGTAAGAGACAGGACAAAATTAACAAACACATACATCAGGAATTGAGGGTCCTATTCCCGTGGGAATCTAGATATAGCAAACTAATGAAAAAAATCTTAGACTTTAGGATTCAAACAATTAAAATAACCTAGTTTTCAATGTAAATAGAACATACAACTCGCTTATTGAATTGGAGTCAATGACTAACTCACAGAGACACAAAAGCTGTCCGGTCCTTGAAATTTCTGAAGACCTGCTCAGCCAACACCCAGCCCAGTTCCCCCCAGCCCATTACCTTCTGGATTCCAGAAGTCAAGTGGCCTTAATTAGATGCGCTTTGTTGTGCACAAGGCTCACTCTGTGTCCTGGCTGGGAGGTTTCCAATGCCCCTCTGCCCAGGATGGGGCCCTGCAATACCAGCAGCCAACCAGCCCACCAGGAAATATCCCAGTATCCCGGTAGGCCAATTTAGCACCGCACAGAAGTAAAACAACTGATTCTTAGGCTAGGTTAAGGCTTTATTGGAAAATTAACAAAAAAAATCCAACATGTAGTGTCTGACTGTCTGAGGTTATTAGTAATATTATGGCAGGATTGGACAGGGGGGAAGGAGACATGAATGGTCAGACTTCCGGTACATCATTACAAAAAGAGCAGATTAACCAAATAATATATTTTCTTCCCTCCCTTCATGCACCTTCTTTGGTACAAAAAAGCACAAATGAATGAATCGATTTCATGAAGTAATCATTTGTTCTTTTTCTGTTTATTTAAATAATGTATTTGCCTTTTCGTTTATCGAATAACTCAACAGATCAGCAAATTCTGATTACTTTTTATTCGTCCGAAGCCCAAATGCACAATACTGAATGGTAAAAATGCTCCATAAGAATCTATACTATAATCGCGTTTGTAACACGTCCGTCGGTGTCACCAGTTGCGCACGCATCCTCAAAGGAATGTTGGCTGCGCAAAGCAGCCAAAAGAATCCACCCTACCCTGCTATTTTCAGAATCCACCTGGATGCAGCGTAGGCAAACCCGAAGCCTTAAAAAAAACACGCAACAAACCGCACAAAATAACAAAAAAAAACGTAACCGCCCTCAAGAAATAAATAAAAAACACGAAACCGCCCGCACAAAATAACAAAAAAACCTAACCTCCCGCACAAAGTATTAACAAACACCTAAACCGCAAACCCCCACATCGCAAAATAATAAAGTAAGTAACCCATAATCTGCAAATAACATAATTAAAATATTAACCACTAAACCGCCAACCCCCCACATCGCAATAAACCTAGTTAACCTATTAACCCCTGAACCGCTATACCCCCACATCGCAATAAACCTAATTAACCTATTAACCCCTAAAGCCCCAAACCCCCACATTACAATAAACCTAATTAATCTATTAACCCCTAAACCGCCAAATCTCCACATGGCAATAAACCTAATTAACCTTCTAACCCCTAAACCGCCAAACCGTCTACAACACAAATAACTAATCTAATTACTAAACCCCCTAACCTAACACCCCCTAAATTAACCCCAGTACTAAGTTACAATTAAAATAATAAGACCTAACATTAAATTACAAAACAAAAAATCTAAAAATTACAAAAAAATATAAACTCTAAAATTACAGAAAACAAATAAACAAAATTATCAAAAATAAAAAAAATTAAACATAATCCCTATGAAACTAAAAAAGCCCCCCCAAAATAAAACACCCCCTAAACTAAACTACCAATAGCCCTTAAAAGGGCCTTTTGTAGGCCATTGCCCTAAGTTAAACAGCTCTTTTACATTTAAAAAATACTAAGTCCCCCCCTAAAATTAAAAAAATTAAACAACCCATTTCCCCTAAAGGGGCATTTGTATGGGCATTGCTCTTAAAAGGTTAATCAGCTCTTTTACAGCCCATTAAATTCCTAAACTTAAAAATAAAATAAAAATCCTATGACTAAGCCCCAAATAGGTACTCACCGTTCCTGTGGGGAAGGTTCCAGGTGGCTTCATCATCTTCTATCTTCACCGGAGTGAATGGCGGCATGGAGCTTGGGTGTGGAGCTGGCTTCTCCGATGCACGGATCCTCAGCAGCGGTCCTCAGTGGCGGTTGTCAGTGACGGTCCTCAGCGGCAGTCTTCAGTGAAGTGGTCCTCAGCTGCATGGAAGCTCCTCTTCATGCGATCGTCCGTCGCACACTGAAGATTGAATGCAAGGTACCACATATTTATTGGGGTACCTTACATTCCTATTGGCTGAAATTTTGAAATCAGCCAATAGGATGAGAGCTACTGAAATCTTATTGGCTGGTTTGAACAGCCGATAGGATTTCAGTAGCTCTAATCCTATTGGTTGATTTAAAAATTTCAGCCTATAAGAATGCAAGGTACCCCAAATTGAATGTGGTATCTTGCATTCAATCTTTAGTGTACAACGGACATCGGATAAAGAGGAACCTCCATGCTACAGAGGAACACCACCACCGAGGACCGCTGCCGAGGAATGCCGCTGTTGAGGACCGCCACTGAGGACTCCACACTTCTGCTCCGCGCCGCCTTCGTTCCGGATGAAGATAGAAGATGATGGAGCCGCCTGGAAGAAGACCTTCTCTGCCGGACTTCAGGAAAGGTGAATACCTATTTGGGGCTTAGTCTTAGACTTTTTTTTTATTTTTTTGGGGTGGCAAAGAGCAAATTGCCCTTTTAAGGGCAGTAAAAGAGCTGAATGCCCTTTTAAGGTTAATGCCCATACAAATGCCCCTTTAGGGGCAATGGGTACTTTAGTTAGGTTTTTTATTTTGGGGGGTTTGGTGGGTGATAGGGGTAATTGGTAATTAGTTTAGGTTAAAGAGCTGTTTAACTTAGAGCAATGCCCTACAAAAGCCTTTTTAAGGGCTTTTGGTAGTTTAGTATTAGAGTAGGGGGTGTTTTTATTTTTGGGGGGAATTTTTTATAGGTGTTGTTACAGAAGCATTAGTTATTTTGTTGTGAAGAAACTTATTTCCCAGCAGCAATGCCTGAACCAGCCAAGCCAGCGCCTAAGAAGGGCTCCAAGAAAACTGTAACAAGTATCATTTCATAAAGGGTTAACTCTGTTCAGTTTTGAGAAAACTATTTTCTGAGGCAGGTTTCCTAGCATATTGTGTACTGTAATTAAGTTTGTGATAAGCATTCACTGCTAGGTGATAAGAAGGACTCAATTGTTTTCTTGTGTGTACTTGTTATCTGCGGTGGCCTGTCCAAGGGCTTTGTCTAAATGTGTGATGGGGGATTTTATGCTTCCCCCCCTGGGAGTGCCCTGTGTGCATGTAACCTAAATAAAAAGCAGGCTGGGCATCCCAGTCCTCAGTTCTTGGTTGTCCCTCAATCGCAGCGTTGACTCGTTTTTGTGGGCAGAAGGGTATCCTAGCTGTACTACAGCTAAGGGGGATTATTCTACATTTGCGAGACTCATATAGAATACTATGGAAAGCAGTTTCTCCCCTCTTCAGCAATAGGAATCCAGGCTACTAAGCGGTCCATCTCTCAGCGAGACTAAGGGTAACCGTAACATTTGGCGGCAGCGGTTGGATTTTTCCTGGATTTCCTAGGAGAGGTACAGAACGGATGGAGAGCGCTTACGAAAAATTGAAGCGTACAACCCTAAAGGATTTACTTGAAAGCAGAGGGGGGTACGCCAGCAACCGGCCGAGGAGAGAGCTGATCGCAGAATTGACCGAACTGGATCAGAGCTTCACAATGGCGGAAACACCGACCACGATTAGTGACGAAAAAACCAGGATTGTTCGGGAGAGGCTCTCACTGTACGGGCCGAACCCCTCCATGGAATTGGTACAGCAGTTGATGGCGGAAGCGGACAAGGATATACGAGAGACTCGAGCCCACGAACTCAACCTAGCGAACGCACACCGCAATGCTGAAGCCCCGCAGGTAATCATCCCTGTCGAAAATGCTGGGAGGCCCAAGATACCCTATGCGGCATTTTGACCCTTCCTAGAGAGCGAGACAGGGATTGATGAATATTTGGCGGACTTCGAAAGGCAATGTGCCCTGCACCAGATTCCCAACAGGGAGTGGCCCACGATATTGTCTGGGAAACTATCCGGGCGAGCCCTGGAAGCCTTTCATACTCTGGGTGCTGAGGAAGTGACACAGTATGAGCTAGTTAAGGAGACACTGTTGCGACGGTACGCAGTAACTCCGGACGCGTATCGCCGACAGTTTCGGGGCACAAAAAAGAAGCCTAACGATACCCATATGGAATGGGCGCACCGAATGCGGAGAGCGGCAAATCACTGGATGAGCGGAAGTAAAGCGGTGACTGGTGAGGAAATTTTACAATTGTTTCTCTTAGAACATTTTTATAATGGCATGGAACAGCAAGGGAAGGAATGGCTGCGAGACAGGCGACCTTCTACCTTAGAAGAAGCAGCCAAATTGGCCGATGAACATTATGACTCCCGTCTTCACGAACCCAGAGAGGTTTACCGTGCACCCCCTCGTGCTGAATTCCGAGCCCCGGTGCCCGCAGGGCCCGCCCGACACTCAGGACCACCCAATAACAGCTCTGAGCATCCCAGACCGACTTGCCACCGATGCAAGCAACCAGGGCATTTCATGGCTAGCTGCCCCCTTAATACGCACCAGACACCCAGGAATTACAATTACCCCTCTGGGGCATATCGTCCGGCCCGGACCCTCTGTGTTAACCAAGAGGCCCCTATGGAGGAATATTTGGGGCCGCTTCACGAGGCGGACCCTGTATATGCTGCCTCAGATAACCGCCAGCACCATCGGCAGAAGGTATGGCTCGAGGGGAGATCTACCGAGGGATTGAGAGACACAGGGGCTACTATCACGCTGGTACAGAGTCATTTGGTGCCGGAGCACAAGCGATCTGGACAGACTGTGGCCGTTAGAGTGGCGGGGGGGGATGTGTACAAAATTCCAACAGCTAAAGTGCATCTTGATTGGGGAGCGGGAAAGGGGGCTGTGAACGTGGGCATAATGGATAATTTACCTGCCGAAGTACTACTGGGCAATGATTTGGGCCCCATGACTTCTGCCTATGCTCCAGTATGCAACAACGAGGCGGACCCAGTGACTACACGGGCCCAAGCCCGGACGGAGCGAGAACTCTCACCAGTGCGGGAGACACAGGTAAGACCTACCCCGACCTTGCCTGACATGTTAGGCCCCATACCCTGGGACACCCCAGATGCTTTCGAGACAGAGTCTAAGACTGACCCGACCTTACAAAAGTACCGGGAACGAGCAGAGACCGGAGGGGGCGGGGCAGATATTGAAACATTCTTATGGGAAAAAGGGAAACTATACCGCTGGACAGAGAAAAGGGGACAGCGTAGGCGACAGCTGGTAGTGCCCCACAAATACCGTCAAGAAATCCTCAAGATAGGCCACGACATCCCCTTAGCAGGCCACCTAGCTGTAACCCGTACCCTACACCGCATTACTCACACGTTCTTTTGGCCAGGGGTACACGCTGACGTTAGAACTTACTGTAACACCTGCGATGTGTGTCAACGAGTAGGAAGGCGAGGCGATCACCCTAAAGCCCATCTAGTAAATATGCCCATTGTAGAGGAACCCTTCAGTCGGGTTGCTATTGACCTAGTGGGACCACTGGCTACCCCTAGTCCCTCCGGTAAGCGCTACATTCTTACCATAGTGGACTACGCTACCAGGTACCCAGAGGCTGTCGCCCTATCCAACATACAAGCGGATACGGTAGCGAATGCACTAGTACAGGTGTTCTCCCGGGTAGGATTTCCAAAAGAAATCCTATCCGACCGAGGCACCCAATTTACGGCTGAATTGACCCAACAACTCTGGCAGGTTTGCAAAATTAAGTCCCTCCTGAGCTCCCCATACCACCCCCAGACGAACGGGCTGTGTGAGAGGTTCAATGGGACCCTCAAGCAAATGCTCAAGACGTTCACTCAGGAATACCGAGACTGGGAACGCTTCCTGCCGCACCTCCTTTTTGCTTATCGGGAGGTGCCCCAGGAAACGACAGGGTTCTCTCCCTTCGAGTTGCTCTACGGAAGAAAGGTACGGGGACCCCTAAACCTGATCCGGGAGCACTGGGAGGGAGAGATGGAGACTGACGGTGTCCCCATTGTGCCATACGTGCTGGAACTCAGGGACCGAATGGAGCAATTAGCCAAATCCGTGCGGGCTAATCTCCAGTCGGCCCAGAGAAGACAGAAAGTATGGTACGATCGGGGGGCCCGAAAGAGAATCTTTACCATAGGACAAAAGGTGTTAGTACTTAAGCCGGTGAAGACAGACAAATTGCAGGCGTCCTGGCAGGGCCCCTACCAGATCGTAGAGAAAAGGGGAGACACCACTTATGTGATAGCTAGCTGCCACGACAACAATCTTAGAAAGACATTCCATGTAAACATGCTCAAGGAATATTTTGAGCGACCACAGAACGTGACGGCCGTATGTTGTTCCCCTCAGGAAGGCCCCGACAGTCTACCCATTCCAGACCTATTAGAAAAGAGTCTCCCCACAGGTATAGTGGCTCAGGTTCAGATAGGAGACCGACTTAGCCCCACTGAAAGGGAGCAGCTCAACCAACTCCTACAGTCCAAACACCTCACCTTCTCCCCGAAGCCAGGGTACACTACTTTAACCACCCACCAGGTAGATACTCCGGGACAAGCTCCCTTGCGCCAGGCTCCGTACCGAATCCCCGAAGCAGTTAGGATAGGAATGAAGAAGGAGATCGATGAGATGCTCCAACTCAGGGTAATTGAGCCCTCCGATAGTCCCTGGGCCTCCCCAGTTGTCTTGGTGCCCAAGAAAGATGGGACCACCCGGTTCTGCGTAGACTATCGGAGGCTCAATGAAAAGACCGTGACGGACGCTTACCCTATGCCCAGGGTAGACGAGCTACTCGATCGTATAGCCAGGAGAAATTAGCTGACCACTATTGACCTCTGCAAAGGTTACTGGCAGATTCCCCTGGCCCCGGAGGCTATCCCCAAGTCGGCATTCGTCACCCCATTCGGCTTATATCAGTTTAGTGTAATGCCGTTTGGGATGAAGAATGCCCCAGCTACATTCCAGCGCTTGGTGGATAGGCTCCTGGATGGCTTCCAGAGTTTTGCTTGCGCCTACCTGGACGACATAGCGATCCACAGTGAGTCATGGGAGGACCACTTAGCTCACATAGGAATGGTTCTGGATCAGATCCGGGCTGCTGGCCTGACTCTGAAGCCAGAAAAATGCCACTTTGGGATGGCCGAGGTACAGTACCTGGGTCACCGGGTGGGGTGTGGAAAGCAGCGACCAGAGCCGGCCAAGATAGAAGCTGTCGCCAATTGGCCCACCCCCATCACTAAGACTCAGGTCCTAGCCTTCCTGGGCACGGCAGGGTACTATAGACAGTTCGTACCAGACTACAGCACACTTGCCAAACCCCTGACTGACTTGACCAAGAAGAACTTACCTCGACAGGTCCTGTGGTCTCCCCACTGTGAAACGGCTTTCCAGGCTCTCAAAAATGCTCTAATTAACGCTCCTGTCTTGGCGGCTCCAGCCCTTAACAAACGTTTTATCGTCCATACAGATGCTTCCATGTTCGGGCTGGGAGCCGTCCTCAGCCAAGTAGGCGAAGATGGAGGGGAGCATCCAGTTGCCTACATCAGCCGGAAGCTCCTGCCCCGCGAAGTCAGCTATGCAGCGGTCGAAAAGGAGTGTTTGGCTTTGGTGTGGGCATTAAAGAAATTGACTCCCTATTTATATGGGCAGGAGTTCACTCTGGTCACCGACCATAACCCGTTGGTGTGGCTGAACCGGGTCTCTGGAGATAATGGCAGGCTATTACGTTGGAGTTTATCGTTGCAACCCTTCAATTTCACCATTACTTACAGACCTGGGAAACAGAATGGCAACGCCGACGG
>NW_026510732.1:15000-56730 GCF_027579735.1 Bombina bombina
CACTCATAATAATACTATATAATAACAACACATTACATAGTACAGTTACACTCATAATAATACTATATAATAACAACACATTACACAGTACAGTTACACTCATAATAATACTATATAATAACAATACATTACACAGTACAGTTACACTCATAATAATACTATATAATAACAACACATTACACAGTACAGTTACACTCATAATAATACTATATAATAACAACACATTACATAGTACAGTTACACTCATAATAATACTATATAATAACAACACATTACACAGTACAGTTACACTCATAATAATACTATATAATAACAACACATTACATAGTACAGTTACACTCATAATAATACTATATAATAACAACACATTACACAGTACAGTTACACTCATAATAATACTATCTAATAACAATACATTACACAGTACAGTTACACACATAACACTATCTAATAACAATACATTACACAGCAGTAAAGTTACACACATAACAATATCTAATAAATATACATTACACAGTACAGTTACACACATAATAACACTATCTAATAAATATACATTACACAGTACAGTTACACACATAATAACACTGTCTAATAAATAAACATTACACAGTACAGTTACACACATAATAACACCATCTAATAAATATACATTACACAGTACAGTTACACTCATAATAACACTAGCTAATAAATATTCATTACACACTATAGTTACACACATAATAACACTATATAATAACAAAACACATTACAAAGTACAGTTACACTCATAATAATACTATATAATAACAATACATTACACAGTACAGTTACACACATAATAATACTATATAATAATACATTACACAGTACAGTTACACACATAATAACACTATCTAATAAATATACATTACACAGTACAGTTACACTCATAATAATACTATATAATAACAATACATTACACAGTACAGTTACACTCATAATAATACTATATAATAAAGTTATTAAAACATTTGCACAAAAACTTATAAGGGCTCAAAGATATTGGGGCCCATCTATCAAGCTCCGTACGGAGCTTGATGCCCCGTGTTTCTGGCGAGCCTGCAGGCTCACCAGAAACACCAGTTATGAAGCAGCGCTATAAAGACCGAGTATGATCGGGTTGTTTGATACCCCCCTGCTGGCGGTCGATTGGCCGCGAGTCTGCAGGGGGCGGCGCTGCACCAGCTGCTGGTGCAATGCTGAATACGGAGAGCTTGATGCCCCTGTTTCTGCGTGAGCCTTAAGGCTCGCTGGAAACAGCAGTTATGAAGCAGCGGTCTTAACACCGCTGCTTCATAACTGGTCTGCTGCCTCTGAGGCTGCGGTCTGCAATCCGCCCAATCCTATATGATCGGGGCTGATTGATACCCCTGCTAGCAAATCTGTTAAATGCCGACAGCGATAATCTTGGATATGATAGTCCATATAAAGCACTCATTGGTCTTTGGTCACCTGTGCAAAAAACTTTCACCTAGATTACGAGTTTTGCGTTAGAGGCTATGCGGTACTAACGAGCAGTTTATGCTGACCGCTCACTTACAGACAGCGCTGGTATTACGGGTTTTTACAAACCCGGCGTTAACCGCAAAAAAGTGATCGTAGAGCAAAATTTTGCTCTACATCTCACCTCAATACCGGCGCTGCTTACGTTAGCGGTGAGCTGCCTGAACAGACAATAGGATTTTTTCTACCTTAATTCCGATTGGCTGATAGAATTCTATCAGCCAATCGGAATTGAAGGGACGCCATCTTGGATGACGTCACTTAAAGGAACCGTCATTTAGTAAGAAGACTTTGATGGAAGAGGATGCTCCGCCCCGGATGTCTTGAAGATTGACCCGCTCCGCGCCGGATGGATGAAGATAGAAGATGCCGTCTGGATGAAGACTTCTGCCCGTCTGGAGGACCACTTCGCCCAGCTTGGATGAAGACTTCTCCCGGCTTCGTTGAGTACTTCGATCCGGTTGGGTGAAGACTTCTCCCAGTAAGGTGATCTTCAAGGGGTTAGTGTTAGTTTTTTTTTAAGGGGGTATTGGGTGGGTTTTAGAGTAGGGTTGGTTTTGTGGGTGGTGGGTTTTAATGTTGGGGGGATTTGTAATTTTGTTTACAGGTAAAAGAGCTGATTACTTTGGGGCAATGCCCCGCAAAAGGCCCTTTTAAGGGCTATTTGTAATTTAGTGTAGGGTAGGGCTTTATTATTTTGGGGGGATTTTTTATTTTGTTAGGGGGGTTAGATTAGGTGTAATTAGTTTAAAAATCTTGTAATTTGTTTATTATTTTCTGTAATTTAGTGTTTTTTTTGTACTTTAGATCATTTTATTTAATTGTATCTAATTGTATTTAATTTAGGGAATTAATTTAATTATAGTGTAGTGTTAGTGTAACTTAGGTTAGGTTTTATTTTACAGGTAAATTTGCCTTTATTTTAACTAGGTAGTTATTAAATAGTTAATAACTATTTAATAACTATTCTACCTAGTTAAAATAAATACAAACTTGCCTGTAAAATAAAAATAAACCCTAAGCTAGATACAATGTAACTATTAGTTATATTGTAGCTAGCTTAGGGTTTATTTTATAGGTATTTAGTTTTAAATAGGAATTATTTAGGTAATATTAGTAATTTTATTTAGATTTATTTAAATTATATTTAAGTTAGGGGGTATTAGGGTTAGGGTTAGACTTAGAATTAGGGGTTAATAACTTTAATATAGTGGGGCGGCAGATTAGGGGTTAAGAAGTGTAGGTAGGTTGCGGTAACATTGGGGGCGGCAGATTAGGGGTTAATAAATATAATGTAGGTGTTGGCGATGTTGGGGACAGCAGATAAGGGGTTCATAAGTATAATGTAGGTGGCAGCGGTGTCCGTAGCGGCAGATTAGGGGTTAATCAATATAATGTAGGTGTCGGGGATGTTGGGGGCGGCAGATTAGGAGTTAATAAGTGTAATATTAGGGGTGTTTAGACTCAGGGTTCATGTTAGGGCGTTAGGTGTAGACATAAATGTATTTTCCCCATAGGAATCAATGAAGCTGCGTTAGGAGCTAAACACTGCTTTTTTGCAGGTGTTAGGTGCTCTCCCCGTTGATACCTATGGGGAAATCGTGCACAAGCACGTTCAGCCAGCTCACCACTAGCGTAAGCAGCACTGGTATTGAGGTGAGATGTGGAGCAAACTTTTGCTCTACGATCATTTTTTTGCGGTTAATGCCGGGTTTGTAAAAACCTGTAATACCAGCGCTGTCTGTAAGTGAGCGGTGAGCATAAACTACTCGTTAGCACCGCACAGCCTCTAACGCAAAACTCTTAATCTAGGTGTTTAATTGGTGTTTTTTTTGCACATATATATATATATATATATGTGTGTGTATCGGAGCCCTTTGCATTCAAGTAGATGAAAGTAGATGAAAACCTATAAAATTATATTTATACAATATTCATATTTAATAAAGTGTTATACTGTTTATTTACTGAAAATATTTCACATTCCAAAGTTCTGCACATAGCACAATATATTCTTTGTATTTATAAATAGATAATCCTCTATATATTTGTATAATACTTATATATAATAATGTATATATACAGTTGTGCTCATAGGTTTACATACCCTGGCAGAATTATTTATGATTCTTTGGCCATTTTTCAGACAATATGAATGATAACACAAAAACTTTTCTTTCACTCATGGTTAGTGTTTGGCTGAAGCCATTTATTATCAATCAACTGTTTACTCTTTTTAAATCATAATGACAACAGAAACTACCCAAATGACTCTGATCAAAAGTTTACATACCCTGGTGATTTTGGCCTGATAACATGCACACAAGTTGACACAAAGGGGTTTGAATGGCTATCCTCACCTGTGATCTGTTTGCTTGTAATTAGTGTGTGTGTATAAAAGGTCAATGTGTTTCTGGACTCCTGACAGACCCTTGCATCTTTCATCCATTGCTGCACCGAGGATTCTGGATTCCCCTCATTTTCCACTTTTTTATTAGAGTTTGAACACTGCTGATTTGCATTCTCAATTCCTTGGATATCTTTTTATATCCCTTCCCTGTTTTATACAGTTCAACTACCTTTTCCCACAGATCCTTTGACAATTCTTTTGCTTTCCCCATGACTCAGAATCCAGAATCGTCAGTGCAGCAATGGATGAAAGATGCAAGGGTCTGTCAGGAGTCCAGAAACTCATTGACCTTTTATACACACATACTAATTACAAGCAAACAGATCACAGGTGAGGATGGTTACCTTTAATAGCCATTCAAACCCTTTTGGGTCAACTTGTGTGCATGTAATCAGGCCAAAATCACCAGGGTATGTAAACTTTTGATCAGGGTCATTTGGGTAGTTTCTGTTGTCATTATGATTTAAAAAGAGTAAACACAGTTGATTGATAATAAATGACTTCAGCCAAACACTAACCATGAGTGAAAGAAAAGTTTTTGTGTTATCATTCATATTCTCTGAAAAATGGCCAAGAAATCATAAATTCTGCCATGGTATGTAAACTTATGTGGACAACTGTAGGTATAGATATATATTATATCAAAATACCATCAGATATTTGTAGAAATATAGTATAGTATAGTATAGTACGTATTCTTGTATGTGAAGATCATTGGAATGGGAAATTTTCAGATTTTCATGTCGGGTTAGCGCACATGAGAATATGGGATCGGGTTTGCGCGCGAGTGGGGTTTTATGTTTTTTCCCACTTTTTTTGCTCCAGTTACTTCTATTGGGAAAAAGATTTGCGCGCACAATATTTTAACTTTGGCTTTTTTAACGCGTTGGGTAGCAAGTGCAATAACTTTTTGCTTTTAACTCATAATACGAGTGCAACCCGACAAGCGCACAAGGAAAAGATGCCTCCAGTGAACTCTCTCCAATATCATTTTCCTCGCCTGAGCTGATTCACTAAACTTTGGAGATCTTGTACATGAATAAGCCAGAATAGGAGAGGTCTCCCTAGAGAGAGCTCTTCTTAAAACAGAATGGAAATATTTCTCAAACCTTATATGTAGAGAGATAGCAGTGCGTGCGATTTACCGCATGAAATAGAATTATGGGATTATTTACTTATAACCTTGTACAGAGCAGCAGATTCATGGAGTAAACGTCTGTGCAATATGATAGAAAGCAGTGAAGTACTCAGCAATATTCACATGGCCATATAGCGGCACAGATTATTAGCACTTTCTTTATATATTAATATTCATAAAATACACTTTATGTTTGATTGTTCACGTTCTAACGCTGCACAAACACCTAGTGAATCTGACTCCTGGGGTAGGAACGAACGCATCAATGACCTATTTTTATAGCTGACGTATACAATTAAGTTGCAAACACATGAAACTAAGAGATGTAATAGACATGATGTGTGCATGAATTAATTGCAGTTTTGAAAAGAAGCATGTGTGCAGTATACTTGCATTAGTAAAATGATGTCTTGCAAACACTACCACTTTTTCAGCAGCATACACACATATGCTGCATGTACCCAGTGCACTAGCAGTCAAACACTCCATCTGCTGAGAAAGCTAGGAGTGGCTTACATGACACATTGGTGAAACTTTACGTGCCACTATTAGCTTTGTGAGCCGGCACTGTGCTTTACTGCTAGTGCACTGTGCACGTGCAGCATATGTGTGTATGCTGCTGAAAAAGTGATAGTGTTTTTGAGACACAATTTTACTAATGCAAGTATATTGCACAAATGCTTCTATTCCAAACTGAAATGCTCTCATGCACACTTTGACCATTATGTTCCTTTAATAAACCCCCTTGTGTAAATAGTGACTTTATGTTGCATAACGGGGACTGGATTTGCGAGCTGAATTTTTCTGCTAATGGAAAACGTATATCTCAGGCCTTGAGTACAGCTGGTGCGTTTTGCTTTTCTGTTTTTATTGATCTGTTTGAAAAGTGGATTGAGAGCTATTTTAGGAAGATACAGCAAGCAGGGAACTCCCAGCCTGAGGCTGTTGCAGCAGGAAACATTCCCTTTAATGAGTTAGTCCCTTTAACTGGCCCAGCTGTAGCACAGAGGTTGTACAGATAACAAAGGTGTAAGTGATTAAACCAATAGCTAACAAGAAGGCTGTGAATTTCAGAATCCAACCAAACAAATAAGGGACATTAGTGTCCTGAAAGCAGATTCCCTCTCTATAGTTATTAAAGGAATCAGCTCACCAGATCTTCAGCCAATAGTATTTTATAATTATATTTATTTGTATCGCTGGAGAAATTAACAGGTGCACAAAATGATATTTCTTTATAAAACTCACTTTAACATCACATTCATAAATATCTGCAGCCGCGGAACGCGTAGTCTGCTGTATTCTAATCAGAAGGAGTTGCATCTATATTAGGAATTAGTGTTATTTGTCATAAATATGGCGGCTAAACACCTCTAATCCGCTGCCCCCGACATCACCGACACCAAAATAAAGTTATTAACCCCTAATCGGCCGCTCCCGACATTGCCACCACTAATAAAAGTTATTAATGCCTATTCCGCCGCTCCCCGACATTGGCGCCACTAAATAAAGTTATTAACCCCTAAATCTCTGGCTTCCCACATTACCGCCACTAAATAAACCTATTAGCTCCTAAACCGCCAGCCCCCCACATAACAAAAAACTAAATTAAACTATTAACCCCTAAACCTAACAACCCCCTAACTTTATATTAAAATTACAATATTCCTTTCTTAAAATAAATAAAAACTTACCTGTGAAATTAAAAAGCCTAAGTTTAAACTAACAATTAACCTAACATAACTATTATACTAAAATTAAAATAACTACCAATTAAAAAAAACTAAATTACACATAAAAAAACTAACACTACTAAAAAAATGTAAGTCTAAAATTACAAAAAATAAAAAATACTAAATTACAAAAAATAACAAACAAAATTATCCAAAATAAAAATAATTACACCTAATCTAATAGCCGTATAAAAATAAAAAAAAAACATAGCCTATAATAAACTACCAATATCCCTTAAAAGGGCCTTTTGTAGGGCATTGCCCTAAAAAAAATCAACTCTTTTACCTGTAAAAAAACACAAAGACCCCCCCCAACAGTAAACCCCACAACCCAACCAACCCCCCAAAATAAAAAACCTAACTCTAACAAAAACCTAAGCTACCCGTTGCACTGGCATTTGTATGGGCATTTCCCTGAAAAGTGCATTCAGCTCTTTTAAAAAATCCCAAACCCTGATCTAAAATAAAAAACCACCAAAAATATTTTTAAAAAACCTAACACTAACCCCGAAGATCCACTCACAGTTTCTGAAGTCCGGACATCCACCCTCATCCAGGCGCGAAAATTCTTCATCCGGGCGGCGAGAAGTCCTCACCCAGGCGGCAAGAAGTCTTCATCCAGGCGGCAAGAAGTCTTCATCCAGGCCGCGAGAAGTCTTCATCCAGGCCGCGAGAAGTCTTCATCCAGGCCGCGAGAAGTCTTCATCCAGGCGGCGAGAAGTCTTCATCCAGGCGGCGAGAAGTCTTCATCCAGGCGGCGAGAAGTCTTCATCCAGGCCGCGAGAAGTCTTCATCCAGGCGGCGAGAAGTCTTCATCCAGGCGGCGAGAAGTCTTCATCCAGGCTGCGAGAAGTCTTCATCCAGGCCGCGAGAAGTCTTCATCCAGGCGGCGAGAAGTCTTCATCCAGGCGGCGAGAAGTCTTCATCCAGGCGGCGAGAAGTCTTCATCCAGGCGGCGAGAAGTCTTCATCCAGGCGGCGAGAAGTCTTCATCCAGGCCGCGAGAAGTCTTCATCCAGGCGGCGAGAAGTCTTCATCCAGGCGGCGAGAAGTCTTCATCCAGGCAGCGAGAAGTCTTCATCCAGGCGGCGAGAAGTCTTCATCCAGGCGGCGAGAAGTCTTCATCCAGGCGGCGAGAAGTCTTCATCCAGGCGGCGAGAAGTCTTCATCCAGGCGGCGAGAAGTCTTCATCCAGGCTGCGAGAAGTCTTCATCCAGGCCGCGAGAAGTCTTCATCCAGGCGGCGAGAAGTCTTCATCCAGGCGGCGAGAAGTCTTCATCCAGGCTGCGAGAAGTCTTCATCCAGGCCGCGAGAAGTCTTCATCCAGGCGGCGAGAAGTCTTCATCCAGGCCGCGAGAAGTCTTCATCCAGGCCGCGAGAAGTCTTCATCCAGGCCGCGAGAAGTCTTCATCTAGGCCGCGAGAAGTCTTCATCCAGGCGGCGAGAAGTCTTCATCCAGGCAGCGAGAAGTCTTCATCCAGGCGGCGAGACGTCTTCATCCAGGCCGCGAGAAGTCTTCATCCAGGCGGCGAGAAGTCTTCATCCAGGCCGCGAGAAGTCTTCATCCAGGCGACGAGAAGTCTTCATCCAGGCCGCGAGAAGTCTTCATCCAAGCGACATCTTCTATATTCATCCAGGCAGCAATGGCTGCGTTACTGTTTTTACGCTGAAATGGCCATCTTTTCAGCGTTAAAACTGTAGTGCTAAACTCATAATCTAGATGTTACTGAATTAATAAATCAGAAAGAAAATCAGTTTATGTAAAACTGACCCCTCTAACATGTGTGTAAGGCAAAACTTGAGACTAACTCCTCAGCTTTGACATTAAAATCTTGACCCGGAGACTGGCTACATCATGCAGGTGATAAATTCCTTAGGAATTCAGTAAACTGGGTCACAGTGAGAAACTCAGAACAAACCTCTAGAAAGTCAGTTACAAACACATAGGGCCAGAGTACCAAGGGAGTGCAAAACTGCACTTACGCGAGTGTGATATTTGTGCGCTGGTAATTAAAGTGAGGCGCAAAATCTCTTTTTTGTAAAATAGGCTGAATATGGGCGTATATGAAACTGCCTCTCTAATCCCGGCTTAATTTTGTAAAGATTTTCGCTCTGCAGATCTCAGTTTTTTCTCGCCACCTACAAGGTGATGAGATTTTCTCAAAACACTTAAAATACCATAACCCTAATAGAAAAACACGTGTACGAAAATATAGGTGATTGTAAGATGCTATACGCAGAAAGCAGCATATTACACACACACACTGCTCTGTATAACACACACTGCTCTGTATAAAACACACACTGCTCTGTATAACACACACACTTCTCTGTATAACACACACACTGCTCTGTATAACACACACTGCTCTGTATATCACACACTGCCCTGTATAAAACACACACTGCTCTGTATAACACACACTGCTCTGTATAAAACACACACTGCTTTGTATAAAACACACACTGCTCTGTATAACACACTGCTCTGTATAAAACACACACTGCTTTGTATAAAACACACACTGCTCTGTATAACACACACTGCTCTGTATAAAACACACACTGCTTTGTATAAAACACACACTGCTCTGTATAACACACACTGCTCTGTATAAAACACACACTGCTTTGTATAAAACACACACTGCTCTGTATAACACACACACTTCTCTGTATAACACACACACTGCTCTGTATAACACACACTGCTCTGTATATCACACAATGCTCTGTATAAAACACACACTGCTCTGTATAAAACACACACTGCTCTGTATAACACACACACTGCTCTGTATAACACACACACTTCTCTGTATAACACACACACTGCTCTGTATAACACACACACCGCTCTGTATAACACACACACTGCTCTGTATAACACACACTGCTCTGTATAAAACACACACCGCTCTGTAGAACACACACTGATCTGTATAACACACACACTGCTCTGTATAACACACACTGGTCTGTATAAAACACGCATTGCTCTGTATAACACACACTGCTCTGTACAACACACACACTTTGCTGTATAAAACACACTGCTCTGTATAACACACACTGCTCTCTATAGCAAACTCATTAATCTGTATAACACACACTGCTCTGTATAATACACACTGCCCTGTATAAAACAAACTGCTCTGCATAACACACACACTGCTCTGTATAACACACACTGCTCTATATAACAAACTCATTAATCTGTATAACACACACTGCTCTGTATAATACACACTGCCCTGTATAAAACAAACTGCTCTGTATAACACACACTGCTCTCTATAGCAAACTCATTAATCTGTATGACACACACTGCTCTGTATAATACACACTACCCTGTATAAAACAAACTGCTCTGCATAACACACACTGCTCTGTATAACAAACTCATTAATCTGTATAACACACACTGCTCTGTATAAAACACACTGCTCTGTATAACACGCACACTGCTCTGTATAAAACACACACTGCTCTGTATGACACACACTGCTCTGTATAACAAACTCATTAATCTGTATAACACACACTGCTCTGTATCAAACACACTGCTCTGTATAACACGCACTCTGCTCTGTATAAAACACACACTGCTCTGTATAACACACACTGCTCTGTCTAAAACACACTGCTCTGTATAACACGCACACTGCTCTGTATAAAACACACACTGCTCTGTATAACACACACTGCTCTGTATAAAACACACACTGCTTTGTATAAAACACACACTGCTCTGTATAACACACACACTGCTCTGTATAACACGCACACTGCTCTGTATAACACACACACTGCTCTGTATAACACGCACACTGCTCTGTATAACACACACACTGCTCTGTATAACACACACACTGCTCTGTATAACACGCACACTGCTCTGTATAACACACACTGCTCTGTATAAAACACACACTGCTCTGTATAACACACACTGCTCTGTATAAAACACACTGCTCTGTATAACACGCACACTGATCTGTATAACACACACACTGCTCTGTATAACACACACTGCTCTGTATAAAACACACTGCTCTGTATAACACACACACTGCTCTGTATAACATACACTGCTCTGTATAAAACACACTGCTCTTTATAACATGCACACTGCTCTGTATAACACGCACACTGCTCTGTATAACACACACTGCTCTGTATAAAACACACACTGCTCTGTATAACACACACTGCTCTGTATAAAACACACACTGCTCTGTATAACACACACTTCTCTGTATAAAACACACTGCTCTATATAACACACACACTACTCTGTATAACACACACACTGCTCTGTATAACACACACTGCTCTGTATAAAACACACTGCTCTATGTAACACACACACTACTCTGTATAAAACACACACTGCTCTGTATAACACACACTGCTCTGTATAAAACACACACTGCTCTGTATAACACACACTGCTCTGTATAAAACACATTGCTCTGTATAACACACACACTGCTCTGTATAACACACACTGCTCTGTATAAAACACACACTGCTCTATATAACACACACACTGCTCTGTATAACACACACTACTCTGTATAAAACACACACTGCTCTGTATAACACACACTGCTCTGTATAAAACACACTGCTCTGTATAACACACACTGCTCTGTATAAAACACACACTGCTCTGTATAACACACACTGCTCTGTATAAAACACACTGCTCTGTATAAAACACACACTGCTCTGTATAACACACACTGCTCTGTATAAAACACACTGCTCTGTATAAACACACACTGCTCTGTATAACACACACTGCTCTGTATAACACACACACTGTTCTGTATAACACACACACTGCACTGTATAACACACACACTGCACTGTATAACACACACATTGTGCTGTATAAAACACACTGCTCTGTATAACACGCACACTGCTCTGTATAACACACACTGCTCTGTATAAAACACACACTGCTCTGTATAACACGCACACTGCTCTGTATAAAACACACACTGCTCTGTATAACACACACTGCTCTGTATAAAACACACTGTTCTTTATAACACGCACACTGCTCTGTATAACACACACATTGTGCTGTATAAAACACGCTGCTCTGTATAAAACACACTGCTCTATATAACACACACACTACTCTGTATAACACACACACTGTGCTTTATAAAATACACACTGCTCTGTATAACACACACTGCTCTGTATAAAACACACACTGCTCTGTATAATGCACACACTGCTCTGTATAACACACACATTAATCTGTATAACACACACACAATGCTCTATATAACACAATCACTGCTCTGTATAACACACACTGCTCTGTATATAACACACACACTGCTCTGTATAACACACACTGCTCTGTATAACACACACACTGCTCTGTATATAACACATTGCTCTGTATAACACACACACACTGCTCTGTATAACACACACACTGCACTGTATAACACACACACTGTTCTGTATAACACACACACTGCACTGTATAACACACACGCACTGTTCTGTATAACACACACACACTGTTCTGTATAACACACACACTGCACTGTATAACACACACACTACTCTGTATAACACACACACTGCACTGTATAACACACACACTGCACTGTATAACACACACACTGCTCTGTATAACACACACACTGCTCCATATAACAAACACACTGCTCTATATAACAAACACACTGCTCTATATAACACACACACTGCTCTGTATAACACACACACTGCTCTGTATAACACACACACTGCTCTATATAACACACACACTGCTCAGTATAACACACACACTCTGCTCTGTGTAGCACAAACCCTGCTTTGTATATAACACACACACTGCTCTGTATAAAACACACACTGCTCTGTATAACACACATTGCTCTGTATAACACACACACTGCTCTGTATAACACACACACTGCACTGTATAACACACAGTACTCTGTATAACACACACACTGCACTGTATAACACACACACTACTCTGTATAACACACACACTGCTCTGTTTAACGCACACACATTAATCTGTATAACACACACACGCTGCTCTGTATAACACATACACCGTTCTGTATAATACACACACTGCTCACACACTGCTCTGTATAAAACACACTGCTCTATATAACACACACACACTCTCTGTATAACACATACACTGCTCTGTATAGCACACACTGCTCTGTATAACACATACACTGCTATGTATAGCACACACTGCTCTGAATAACACATACACTGCTCGGTATAGCTCACACTGCTCTGTATAACACACACACAATGTTCTGTATAACACACACACTGCTCTGTATAGCTCACACTGCTCTGTATAACACACACACAATGTTCTGTATAACACACACACTGCTCTGTATAACACACGCACTGCTCTGTATAACACACGCACTGCTCTGTATAACACACACACACTGTTCTGTATAACACACACACACACTGCTCTGTATAACACACACACACTGCTCTGCATAACACACACACTACTCTGTATAACACACACACTGCACTGTATAACACACACACTGCACTGTATAACACACACACTGCTCTGTATAACACACACACTGCTCTATATAACAAACACACTGCTCTATATAACAAACACACTGCTCTATATAACACACACACTGCTCTGTATAACACACACACACACTGCTCTGTATAACACACACACACTGCTCTGCATAACACACACACTACTCTGTATAACACACACACTGCACTGTATAACACACACACTGCACTGTATAACACACACACTGCTCTGTATAACACACACACTGCTCTATATAACAAACACACTGCTCTATATAACAAACACACTGCTCTGTATAACACACACACTCTATATAACACACACACTGCACTGTATAACACACACACTGCACTGTATAACACACACACTGCTCTGTATAACACACACACTGCTCTATATAACAAACACACTGCTCTATATAACAAACACACTGCTCTATATAACACACACACTGCTCTGTATAACACACACACTGCTCTGTATAACACACACACACTGCTCTATATAACACACACACTGCTCTGTATAACACACACACTGCTCTATATAACACACACACTGCTCAGTATAACACACACACTCTGCTCTGTGTAGCACAAACCCTGCTTTGTATATAACACACACTGCTCTGTATAACACACACACTGCTCTGTATAACACACATTGCTCTGTATAACACACACACTGCTCTGTATAACACACACACTGTTCTGTATAACACACACACTGCACTGTATAACACACACACTACTCTGTATAGCACACACACTGCACTGTATAACACACACACTGCACTGTATAACACACACACAATGTTCTGTATAACACACACACACTGCTCTGTATAACACACACACAATGTTCTGTATAACACACACACTGCTCTGTATAACACACGCACTGCTCTGTATAACACACGCACTGCTCTGTATAACACACACACACTGTTCTGTATAACACACACACACACTGCTCTGTATAACACACACACACTGCTCTGCATAACACACACACTACTCTGTATAACACACACACTGCACTGTATAACACACACACTGCTCTGTATAACACACACACTGCTCTATATAACAAACACACTGCTCTATATAACAAACACACTGCTCTATATAACACACACACTGCTCTGTATAACACACACACTGCTCTGTATAACACACACACTGCTCTATATAACACACACACTGCTCTGTATAACACACACACTGCTCTATATAACACACACACTGCTCAGTATAACACACACACTCTGCTCTGTGTAGCACAAACCCTGCTTTGTATATAACACACACACTGCTCTGTATAACACACACACTGCTCTGTATAACACACATTGCTCTGTATAACACACACACTGCTCTGTATAACACACACACTACTCTGTATAACACACACACTGCTCTGTTTAACGCACACACATTAATCTGTATAACACACACACGCTGCTCTGTATAACACATACACCGTTCTGTATAATACACACACTGCTCTGTATAAAACACACTGCTCTATATAACACACACACACTCTCTGTATAACACATACACTGCTCTGTATAGCACACACTGCTCTGTATAACACATACACTGCTATGTATAGCACACACTGCTCTGAATAACACATACACTGCTCTGTATAGCTCACACTGCTCTGTATAACACACACACAATGTTCTGTATAACACACACACTGCTCTGTATAACACACGCACTGCTCTGTATAACACACGCACTGCTCTGTATAACACACACACACTGTTCTGTATAACACACACACACACTGCTCTGTATAACACACACACACTGCTCTGCATAACACACACACTACTCTGTATAACACACACACTGCACTGTATAACACACACACTGCACTGTATAACACACACACTGCTCTGTATAACACACACACTGCTCTATATAACAAACACACTGCTCTATATAACAAACACACTGCTCTATATAACACACACACTGCTCTGTATAACACACACACTGCTCTGTATAACACACACACACTGCTCTATATAACACACACACTGCTCTGTATAACACACACACACTGCTCTATATAACACACACACTGCTCAGTATAACACACACACTCTGCTCTGTGTAGCACAAACCCTGCTTTGTATATAACACACACACTGCTCTGTATAACACACACACTGCTCTGTATAACACACATTGCTCTGTATAACACACACACTGCTCTGTATAACACACACACTGTTCTGTATAACACACACACTGCACTGTATAACACACACACTACTCTGTATAGCACACACACTGCACTGTATAACACACACACTGCACTGTATAACACACACACTGCTCTGTATAACACACACACTGCTCTATATAACAAACACACTGCTCTATATAACAAACACACTGCTCTATATAACACACACACTGCTCTGTATAACACACACACTGCTCTGTATAACACACACACTGCTCTGTATAACACATACACTGCACTGTATAACACACAGTACTCTGTATAACACACACACTGCACTGTATAACACACACACTACTCTGTATAACACACACACTGCTCTGTTTAACGCACACACATTAATCTGTATAACACACACACGCTGCTCTGTATAACACATACACCGTTCTGTATAATACACACACTGCTCTGTATAAAACACACTGCTCTATATAACACACACACACTCTCTGTATAACACATACACTGCTCTGTATAGCACACACTGCTCTGTATAACACATACACTGCTATGTATAGCACACACTGCTCTGAATAACACATACACTGCTCTGTATAGCTCACACTGCTCTGTATAACACACACACAATGTTCTGTATAACACACACACTGCTCTGTATAACACACGCACTGTTCTGTATAACACACGCACTGCTCTGTATAACACACACACACACTGTTCTGTATAACACACACACACTGCTCTGTATAACACACACACACACTGCTCTGCATAACACACACACTGCTCTGTATAACACACACACTACTCTGTATAACACACACACACACTGCTCTGCATAACACACACACTGCTCTGTATAACACACACACTACTCTGTATAACACACACACACTGCTCTGTATAACACACACACACTACTCTGTATAACACACACACACACTGCTCTGTATAACACACACACACTGCTCTGTATAACACTAACACACACACACTGCTCTGTATAACACACACACACTACTCTGTATAACACACACACACACTGCTCTGCATAACACACACACTGCTCTGTATAACACACACACTACTCTGTATAACACACACACACTGCTCTGTATAACACACACACACTACTCTGTATAACATACACACACACTGCTCTGTATAACACACACACACTGCGCTGTATAACACTAACACACACACACTGCTCTGTATAACACACACACACTACTATGTATAACACACACACACTGCTCTGTATAACACAAGCACACTTCTCTTTATAACACACATACACTGTTCTGTAGTATAACACACGCACACTGCTCTGTATAACACACACACTGCTCTGTGTAACACAAACCCTGCTTTGTATATAACACACACACTGCTCTGTATCACACACACACTGCTCTATATAACACACACACTGCCCAGTATAACACACACACTGCTCTGTATAACACACACACTGCTCTGTATAAAACACACTGCTCTGTATAACACACACACTGATCTGTATAAAACACACTGCTCTGTATAACACACACACTGCTCTGTATAAAACACACTGCTCTGTATAAAACACACACTGCTCTGTATAACACACACTGCTCTGTATAACACACACATTGCTCTGTATAAAACACACTGCTCTGTATAACACACACACTGCTCTGTATAAAACACACTGCTCTGTATAACACACACACTGCTCTGTATAACACACACACTGCTCTGTATAACACACACACTGCCCAGTATAACACACACACTGCTCTGTATAACACACACACTGCTCTGTATAACACACACACTGCTCTATATAACACACACACTGCCCAGTATAACACACACACTGCTCTGTATAACACACACACTGCTCTGTATAACACACACACTGCTCTGTATAAAACACACTGCTCTGTATAACACACACACTGCTCTGTATAAAACACACTGCTCTGTATAACACACACACTGCTCTGTATAACACACACACTGCTCTGTATAACACACACACTGCCCAGTATAACACACACACTGCTCTGTATAACACACACACTGCTCTGTATAACACACACACTGCTCTATATAACACACACACTGCCCAGTATAACACACACACTGCTCTGTATAACACACACACTGCTCTGTATAACACACACACTGCTCTGTATAAAACACACTGCTCTGTATAACACACACATTGCTCTGTATAAAACACACTGCTCTGTATAACACACACACTGCTCTGTATAACACACACACTGCTCTATATAACAAACACACTGCTCTATATAACAAACACACTGCTCTATATAACACACACACTGCTCTGTATAACACACACACTGCTCTGTATAACACACACACACTGCTCTATATAACACACACACTGCTCTGTATAACACACACACTGCTCTATATAACACACACACTGCTCAGTATAACACACACACTCTGCTCTGTGTAGCACAACCCCTGCTTTGTATATAACACACACACTGCTCTGTATAACACACACACTGCTCTGTATAACACACATTGCTCTGTATAACACACACACTGCTCTGTATAACACACACACTGTTCTGTATAACACACACACTGCACTGTATAACACACACACTACTCTGTATAGCACACACACTGCACTGTATAACACACACACTGCACTGTATAACACACACACTGCTCTGTATAACACACACACTGCTCTATATAACAAACACACTGCTCTATATAACAAACACACTGCTCTATATAACACACACACTGCTCTGTATAACACACACACTGCTCTGTATAACACACACACTGCTCTATAGAACACACACACTGCTCTGTATAACACACACACTGCACTGTATAACACACAGTACTCTGTATAACACACACACTGCACTGTATAACACACACACTACTCTGTATAACACACACACTGCTCTGTTTAACGCACACACATTAATCTGTATAACACACACACGCTGCTCTGTATAACACATACACCGTTCTGTATAATACACACACTGCTCTGTATAAAACACACTGCTCTATATAACACACACACACTCTCTGTATAACACATACACTGCTCTGTATAGCACACACTGCTCTGTATAACACATACACTGCTATGTATAGCACACACTGCTCTGAATAACACATACACTGCTCTGTATAGCTCACACTGCTCTGTATAACACACACACAATGTTCTGTATAACACACACACTGCTCTGTATAACACACGCACTGTTCTGTATAACACACGCACTGCTCTGTATAACACACACACACACTGTTCTGTATAACACACACACACTGCTCTGTATAACACACACACACACTGCTCTGCATAACACACACACTGCTCTGTATAACACACACACTACTCTGTATAACACACACACACTGCTCTGCATAACACACACACTGCTCTGTATAACACACACACTACTCTGTATAACACACACACACTGCTCTGTATAACACACACACACTACTCTGTATAACACACACACACACTGCTCTGTATAACACACACACACTGCTCTGTATAACACTAACACACACACACTGCTCTGTATAACACACACACACTACTCTGTATAACACACACACACACTGCTCTGCATAACACACACACTGCTCTGTATAACACACACACTACTCTGTATAACACACACACACTGCTCTGTATAACACACACACACTACTCTGTATAACATACACACACACTGCTCTGTATAACACACACACACTGCGCTGTATAACACTAACACACACACACTGCTCTGTATAACACACACACACTACTATGTATAACACACACACACTGCTCTGTATAACACAAGCACACTTCTCTTTATAACACACATACACTGTTCTGTAGTATAACACACACACACTGCTCTGTATAACACACACACTGCTCTGTGTAACACAAACCCTGCTTTGTATATAACACACACACTGCTCTGTATCACACACACACTGCTCTATATAACACACACACTGCCCAGTATAACACACACACTGCTCTGTATAACACACACACTGCTCTGTATAAAACACACTGCTCTGTATAACACACACACTGCTCTGTATAAAACACACTGCTCTGTATAACACACACACTGCTCTGTATAAAACACACTGCTCTGTATAAAACACACACTGCTCTGTATAACACACACTGCTCTGTATAACACACACACTGCTCTGTATAAAACACACTGCTCTGTATAACACACACACTGCTCTGTATAAAACACACTGCTCTGTATAACACACACACTGCTCTGTATAACACACACACTGCTCTGTATAACACACACACTGCCCAGTATAACACACACACTGCTCTGTATAACACACACACTGCTCTGTATAACACACACACTGCTCTATATAACACACACACTGCCCAGTATAACACACACACTGCTCTGTATAACACACACACTGCTCTATATAACACACACACACTGCCCAGTATAACACACACACTGCTCTGTATAACACACACACTGCCCAGTATAACACACACACTGCCCAGTATAACACACACACTGCTCTGTATAACACACACACTGCTCTATATAACACACACACTGCCCAGTATAACACACACACTGCTCTGTATAACACACACACTGCTCTGTATAACACACACACTGCTCTGTATAACACACACACTGCTCTATATAACACACACACTGCCCAGTATAACACACACACTGCTCTGTATAACACACACACTGCTCTGTATAAAACACACTGCTCTGTATAACACACACACTGCTCTGTATAACACACACACTACTATGTATAACACCCACACTGCTCTGTGTAACACAAACCCTGCTTTGTATATAACACACACACTGCTCTGTATAACACACACACTGCTCTATATAACACACACACTGCCCAGTATAACACACACACTGCTCTGTATAACACACACACTGCTCTGTATAAAACACACTGCTCTGTATAACACACACACTGCTCTGTATAACACACACACACACTGCTCTGTATAACACACACACACACTGCTCTGTATAACACACACACACACTGCTCTGTATAACACACACACTGCTCTGTATAACACACACACTGCTCTGTATAACACACACACTGCTCTGTATAACACACACACACACTGCTCTGTATAACACACACACTGCTCTGTGTAACACAAACCCTGCTTTGTATATAACACACACACTGCTACCTGTGCACTCTACAGTACTGCTGATGATAATTGTGTCTGTACAGTGTGACATGTCAGTAAATCATCTCTCCCTCATACATAAACTATGCTCAGTGCAAAAGCCACAAAAAAATCCCTTTCTCTCCGTAACTTGCTCTTCTCGCACAAACTTCAGCAGAAATAATGAGCTTTCTGTTTTCTCCTCTAGAAGCGACATTTGCATTCAGCGAAGTAAAAATTCCTTTCCATCCACAGCAGATTCATCTCAATAATGCAGGGAATAAAAACAAGTTAATTCTGTCATTTTGTGTGGGTGCCCTGTCGTCCTCTCAGTGCCAAGGGAAGAGTGACAGCGGGCGTCTAATTAAGCGCACACAACTTTACCATCACTTGGCCTTACCTGGCAATGAAAGGGTGCTGATCCCACAAACTCCACACATTAAATACTTTGCTGATGCACCACAAACAAAACACTAATACATTATAATTTGTCTGATGGAGGCGTTTTGAGTTGAGGTTTAGAATCCTGATGAAGAGGTTGCGAGAGCGCTTCCCAGGTCTCTACTTGCGGCTAATCAATTATTAACAGCACATTAATAACTCAGGTTGGCTATATTAGTGCTAGTGGCTTTCTGGGTTTCAGATTCAAACTTTGCCAGAATTCTGAGAACTCAAAGCCAAGTTTGGGAGAAAGTTTAATATCTGAGAAAATACAAGGCCAGAATCCTGCAGGTTCTTCTCAAAGCTTTTATGTTAGGGACACTAATATCACATATTTATTGATGCCTAATGAAGCAACTTTGCATTATAGTATCATTATTAGTTTTGCCCCTTTTCATGTATTTTAGCTCTGAATATTGTGGATTTATTCATTCTCAGAGCTGATAATGCACCTGCTGATTTATTAAGGCTAACCCTGCAACACACCGGTTCCTAATTGAATTTATCAGATAACAACTGAAAAACAATGCATTGTATACTAACATAATGACTGTATGTAGTCTTGTCTCCTCCAAAAAGGGCATATGGTGGGTGCAGCAAACAATGGGGTGGGGGGAAACAACACACACTAGGCAAATTTATAATCTTTGCAAAATTTAGTGGCCGAATTATCAAGCTCAGAATGGAGCTTGATGCCCTTGTTTCCGCGCGAGCCTTCAGGCTCGCCGGAAACAGCAGTTATGAAGCAGCCGTCTAAAGACCGCTGCTCCATAACTTGTCCACCTGCTCTGAGGCCGCGGACATTAATCCGCCCGATCCTATATGATCTGGCTGATTGACACCCCTTGCTATCGGCCGCAAATCTGCAGGGGGCGGCATTGCAAAAGCAGTTCACAAGAACTGGTTGTGCAATGATAAATGCCGTCAGTGTATGGTAGCGGACATGATACGCTACATTGTATCATGTCCGCTCGCACTTTAATATATCGGCCCCTAGGTCTTCATGAAGTCTGCATGCTGGACGGAGGTGTAGGTGAGAAAGTAAGTGCGCTGCTAAAATTCCCACAAACGGCTCCTGAAGACGCCTATAGTTCTATTATGTGAGACGATTTTACCTTAGCAAAACATAAGCAGTTCCCAGGCATTGCCGTTGTGTTTATAGTCTGTTTCTAGTGGGTGAGATGTGATGTACCACCAGTAGGAAAGTGATTACTAGATCAGCAGTTAAGCAGGGTCACCCATCACAATTCCATAGTCTAGATATGGAAATAGCGCCAAATAAAAGTCATGTGAAGCCTCTACCCCAGGCCACTAAGACAGTATACTTTAGTGACGAAATTGAGGATATTTCAGAGTCTGCAAGCGAGAGAAGGGCGAGGCAAGCACCCATGTGTGCCCAGAGTGCTTGAATGGAAGGTTCATCAGAGTGTAAATAGAGGGAAGGGGAGAGCTGAACTTCCCCTGCGTGGTACTCCTCTCTTGCATTCAGTTTTCTAGGATAGCGATATGGCGACAACTGGAGACTCAGTATCAGTGGGGTTTAGGGGTTTCACGTCATCTTCAGATGACTCTGGTTCTGAGAATGATAAGGCTTTGGGTTTAGATATCAAAGGGCATAAGCGAATGTGCAGGATGCTTAGATGGTTGACAGATAAAGAGGCTGCTAGGAAAGGGTTGCAAAAGTCATCAGAACCTGTTACCTCTGATATGTCAGCTAGGGCATCCTAACCCCGAACCAGACTCACTGATACACGTGTCCTGCCAACCACAAGGTGGCACTCCACGGTGATACGCACTCCTGGTCCTCATATGATTTGCATGAGCATCTTAAAACTAAGGTGGTTAAGCGCATTCAGGCCGGGAAGTACGTTAACATCTTCAAACTCTCTGTGGAAGTCTTGAGGCAAAAGGAGAGAGCTGAAAATGGGACTGGGACGAAAAAATTCCAGCGCCCTGATACGTTCCAGGAGTGGAGGAGATGTTTCAGGGTCTACTTTTCTTGCTATTTGGAGAAGAGACCTGATCAGTGTTTGACCACATTAAAATACATGGAAAACATGGAGATTATTGAGGAGAACTACCGCAAAGGAGCCTGGCATTATTACGATGAGGCATTTCGCAGGAAAATGGTAGGTAATCCTCTCCTGGACTTTGGATGTGTGGAGCTCTGGGCCCGTCTATGTCCGGAAAAGGTCCCTGGGACTTCTGCTCCTCCAACTGGTACAGCACAGGCATCCAGCTGGGGTCTGTTAGAGATTCCAGGACAAGCATTGTGTGCTGGGAACTGTGTGTTCCTTTCATCACGTATGCCACAACTGCAGGAAGCCTCACCCAGCCGCAGATTGTGTTTAAAAAATTGAAAAACAGGATAGGGCAGGACCAAGAGGCGTTGCTGCTGGTAAGGGCGGCCACTCTGCTGAAGGTGGCTGTAATTAGACCATGGCTCACTTTGTACCCTGATAAGGGTATGGCGGCCTTGCTGAGGGATGGCCTACAGGAGGGCTTCATCATTCCTGTTCAGGGTAAGGTTACAGGCTCCACAATGCGCAGGAATTTGAAATCTGCATACCAGTTCCCTGATGCACTGAGGGAGAAGTTGGGTAAGGAAGTTTCACTGGGTCATATGGCAGGCCCCTTTAGGAAAAAGCCAATACCGGGGTTGGTTATTTCCCCATTAGGAGTGGTGCCAAAGAAGGATACAGAGAAATTTAGGATGATTCAACACCTTTCCTACCCCAAGGGTAAGTTGGTGAATGATTCCATTGCAGTCGGCTGAGCTGTGCATGGTGCACTATCAGTCCTTCGACAACGCACTAATGGTATTTCAGAAAGCAGGACAAGGTGCCTTGCTGGCAAAGTTAGATGTGGAGTCAGCCTTCCGTTTATTGCCAATTAACCCAACTTCCTTTTACTTAATGGGTTGTTTTTTCCACAGATCCTACATTGTTGATTGTTCTCTCCCTATGGGGTGTTCGATCTCCTGCGCTTACTTTGAGGCCTTCAGCACCTTCTTGCATTGGGCTGTGGCCAAGATGGTGGGGGAAGACCAAATTGATCATTACTTAGATTACTTTTTATTGGTAGGAAGACCTGGTTCCAGGGAATGTGAGCTGCTTCTGCACACCATGAGAATTCTGATGAATAAATTTGGTGTCCGCCTGGCAAAGGAAAAAACTGAAGGCCCATGTACATGTCTTACATTCTTAGGGATTGAAATTGACTCTGTGGTGGAGGAATGCAGACTCCCGGGCGGATAAAATTCAGAAGATGCTGGCAGAGGTTAGAAGAATTGCTTCTTCTGCCTTCTGCACATTGAAAGAGTTACAATCCCTTTTGGGTCTGCTCAACTTCGCGGGGCAAGTTATCCCAATAGGAAGAATTTTCTAAAAAGAATGGAGTGCTTGTTAGCGGGGGTGACTTCCCCAAAGGCAAGGATTGCGGTTAACAAAGACATGAGGGATGATCTCCAGAATTGGGGTCAGTTTCTGAAAGATTTTGATGGGGTTTGCATTTGGTGCAAACCTCAGGTGTCCACACATTCCATCCACTTATTCAGGGATGCTGCAGGATCCTTTGCCTATGGAGCTTACCTAAATGGTAAGTGGAGTGGGTGATGAACTGAGAGACATATCAGTTGTTTTTTGGAGAGACAATATGAGTGTGGTCTTTGCCATCAATATACTCTCCTCATCATCCCCAGCAGTGGTAAGATATCTTCGAATTGTGGTCTTGGGATGCCTTAAGAGGAACATTGAGTTTCAGGCAAGGTATTTCCCTGTGGTTTCTAATATCAAAGCTGATGAGCTTTCCCGTTTTCAATGGGATATTTTTAGGAAGGTTGCGCCTAACGCCGCGACTCATGGTGTTCCCTGTCCTCCTTTCCTTTGGCAGGTGGCACTGGATGGCAATAACTAATACCGCTACTGAAGGCTTTCCTGGCACCTTCCACTTGGAAATCATACATAAGGTATTGGGAAGAATGGGTTTTCTCCTGTGAGGTTCAGGGATTTTCATCCTGTGCAGGTGAGCAAGATTGGTTGTTGCGATGGTTTGCAAAGCTTTGGGGAAGACAGGTAAAAAAAGGGGGCAGTCACTGTGAGATTAGTGGCAGTATCCTTCTTCTGTAAGTTGTTTACCCTGACGGACTCTTCCAAGACATTTTTGGTTCGCCAAATTCTACGGGGCTGGGTGAGATCGGAGGTACGGCAAAAGGATATACGTGAGCCCATAACCGCTGATAGGTTGCTCCTTTTACTCTAGGTTCTACTTGATGTCTGCTCCTCAGCTTATGGGGTGCAGCTCTTTTCTGCAGCATTTGTTATGGCATTTCACAGGGCCCTTAGAGTGGGAGAGTTAGTACCACATTAAAAAAATGCAAAGGTTGGAGGGGTATTGTGTGAGCATGTAAGATTCGCTGAAAATGGGGTATTGTTATTTATCCCTAGATCCAAAGTGGATCAGGAAAGTAGAGGAGCGTGGTTGTCGCTCCCTACAAACCAGGGATCTTTAAGTTGCCGTTATGCTTTGCTGAGGGCCTTCTCGAACGTGCGTCCAGTGGGTTTTCACAGATTTCTGATTCACCAAGATGGTACCCCTCTAACGAGAATTCAATTCTGTAGGGTCCTAGGATGAGCTGCTGAAAAGGCAGGGTTAAATCCTAATACAATAGCCTCTCATTCATTTAGAGTTAAGGCTGCTACAACAGCGGCTGCTTTAGGCTGGCCAGCTGACCCTGTAAAGGCACTGGGGAGGTGGAAATAAAAAAGGTATCAGCTATATGGGAGACCCCTTTATCCCACTGCTAAGTTAGTACAGTGTGTTTATGTTGTAATGTTTCCCTGTTTTGGTGTGAATTTAACACTTTTTTTTATTTTGCAGGGCCTAGCAGAGGTCCGCTTCGTGTCTGTATAGTGGGGCACTCGTTTGTGCACTGGGCAGCCATCCGAGCGTCAGCGCGACCTGGAGGACAGCAGCTGGACTTTTCTTCCTCTAAAGTGGTGCTTAGATGGTTAGCGAGGAGAGGTCTTTGCTGGGCAGGTTTGCCTGGATTACTGCAGGATGCCATGAGGCGTTGGGAGAAACCTTTGGTCAATTCCTGGACGGGATTTGAGTGCAGTGATCCAGTCTGACCTGCGCAAAGCTTGGATGCCTGATGTGAGAATGGGGTGGTCTAACATCCCCCGATTGACGTGGTGACATATGGCCAACCACAGGGCTGCTTTCCAGGTAAAAAAAAAGCTGAACAAGGATGTTAGAAAGTTGATGTTCGAGTTTAGAGGCTTTGTTGTGGAGCATTACAGCAACTGACCGGAGCCTCTACCGAGGTGACGGTGTGCGTTTGTCTGACCATGGCATGGACCTGTTTATTGAAGGCTTGAGACAGTCCCTACTCCTAATTGTGTGAGTTGTGGGTGGCAGCGAGAGTTGCCCTGGATATGTGGCTGATCTCGTGGCGGTTGGACAGTGTTAGGGGACTGGATGTGACCGAGGTAGAGTGACAGCTACTTCCTGACACGTGCCTGGGGGGTCCGCTGTCTGTGCAATTCGAAGCCGAGAACTCCCTAAGCTATTCTTGCATTAAGCTATGCTCTGCTTACTCTCCTGCATCCCTGGTACTGCCCATCTTGTTAGCATGGGTTACTACACATTAGCTAGTATCTGATTGCCGCCCCCTGGTCCATGTTATTGGTGCTGTTCGTTAGTTCCTTGTGTTGCCACAATAAACATGATCTGCAGGTTTTATAACCAAGAAGTTGTTGTTTCATTATTTCTACCTTAGAAATAAGGTTAAAGTTTACATTAAACATTATTATGTAAATAGTTAAGTTATTATTTAAGTTTACCACAAAGGAGTGTACGGCATTTAATCCCTTATGTAGTCTAGGCAGAATACAGTATGTTTATTTCAGCATCTCTAGGTACCTACCTGTGAGTTTGTAGTCTAGGCAGGAAATAGTTAATTTATTTCAGCAGCTGTAGGTACCTATCTATCGGCTAGATTTAGAGTTCTGCGGCCAAAGGGGTGCGTTAGCTATGCGTGTATTTTTCCCCCCGCACCTTTTAAATACCGCTGGTATTTAGAGTTCACAGAAGGGCTGCGTTAGGCTCCAAAAAGGGAGCGTATAGCATAATTTACCGCCACTGCACCTCTCAATACCAGCGGTGCTTACGGACGCGGCCAGCTTAAAAAATGTGCTTGTGCACGATTCCCCCATAGGAAACAATGGGGCCGTTTGAGCTGAAAAAAAACCTAACACCTGCAAAAAAGCAGCGTTCAGCTCCTAACGCAGCCCCATTGTTTCCTATGGGGAAACACTTCCTAAGTCTGCACCTAACACCCTAACATGTACCCCGAGTCTAAACACCCCTAGCCTTACACTTATTAACCCCTAATCTGCCGCCCCCGCTATCGCTGACCCCTGTATATTATTATTAACCCCTAATCTGCCGCTCCGTACACCGCCGCAACCTACATTATCCCTATGTACCCCTAATCTGCTGCCCCTAACACCGCCGACCCCTATATTATATTTATTAACCCCTAATCTGCCGCCCCCAACGTCGCCGCCACCTACCTACATTTATTAACCCCTAATCTGCCGACCGGACCTCACCGCTACTATAATAAAGTTATTAACCCCTAATCTGCCTCACTCCCGCCTCAATAACCCTATAATAAATAGTATTAACCCCTAATCTGCCCTCCCTAACATCGACGACACCTAACTTCAAGTAGTAACCCCTAATCTGCCGACCGGACCTCACCGCTACTCTATTAAATTTATTAACCCCTAAAGCTAAGTCTAACCCTAACACTAACACCCCCCTAAATTAAATATAATTTTTATCTAACGAAATAAATTAACTCTTATTAAATAATTTATTCCTATTTAAAGCTAAATACTTACCTGTAAAATAAACCCTAATATAGCTACAATATAAATAATAATTATATTGCAGCTATTTTAGGATTAATATTTATTTTACAGGCAACTTTGTATTTATTTTAACCAGGTACAATAGCTATTAAATAGTTAAGAACTATTTAATAGCTACCTAGTTAAAATAATTACAAAATTACCTGTAAAATAAATCCTAACCTAAGTTACAATTAAACCTAACACTACACTATCAATAAATGAATTAAATAAAATACCTACAAATATCTACAATTAAACCTAACAATACACTATCAATAAATGAATTAAATAAAATACCTACAAATAAATACAATTAAATAAACTAACTAAAGTACAAAAAATAAAAAAAGAACTAAGTTACAAAAACTAAAAAAATAATTTACAAACATTAGAAAGATTACAACAATTTTAAGCTAATTACACCTACTCTAAGCCCCCTAATAAAATAACAAAGCCCCCCAAAATAAAAAAAATGCCCTACCCTATTCTAAAATACAAATAGAAAAGCTCTTTTACCTTACCAGCCCTTAAAAGGGCCTTTTGCGGGGCATGCCCCAAAGAATTCAGCTCTTTTGCCTGTAAAAAAAACATACAATACCCCCCCAACATTACAACCCACCACCCACATACCCCTAATCTAACCCAAACCCCCCTTAAATAAATCTAACACTAAGCCCCTGAAGATCTCCCTACCTTATCTTCACCACGCTGGGTATCACCGATCCGTCCAGAGGAGCCTCCGAAGTCTTCATCCAAGCCCAAGCGGGGGCTGAAGAAGTCCATCATCAGGCTGAAGAGGTCCATCATCGGGCTGAAGTCTTGATCCAAGCGGGCGCATAAGAAGTCCATCATCAGGCTGAAGAAGTCCATCATCAGGCTGAAGTCTTGATCCAAGCGGGCGCTGAAGAAGTCCATCATCAGGCTGAAGAAGTCCATCATCGGGCTGAAGTCTTGATCCAAGCGGGCGCTGAAGAGGTCCATCATCGGGCTGAAGTCTTCTATCAAATGGCATCTTCAATCTTCATCCATCCGGAGCGGAGCCATCTTCTTCCAGCCGACGCGGATCCATCCTCTTCTACCGACGCCTACTCGCCGAATGACGGTTCCTTTAAATGACGTCATCCAAGATGGCGTCCCTCGAATTCCAATTGGCTGATAGGATTCTATCAGCCAATCGGAATTAAGGTAGGAAAATTCTGATTGGCTGATGGAATCAGCCAATCAAATTCAAGTTCAATCCGATTGGTTGATCCAATCAGCCAATCAGATTGAGCTCGCATTCTATTGGCTGTTCCGATCAGGTACCTATTTGTGAGTTTGGAGTCTATGCAGGATACAGTACTTTTATTTCAGCAGCTGTAGGTACCTATCTGTGAGTTTGTAGTTTAGGCAGGGTATAGTACTTTTATTTCAGCGGCTGTAGGTACCTATCTGTGAGTTTGTAGTCTAGACAGGATATAGTATGTTTATTTCAGCAGCTGTAGGTACCTATCTGTGAGTTTGTAGTCTAGGCAGGATATAGTACATTTATTTCAGCAGCTGTAGGTACCTATCTGTGAGTTTGTAGTCTATGCAGGATATAGTACATTTATTTCAGCAGCTGTAGGTACCTACCTGTGAGTTTGTAGTCTAGGCAGGATATAGTACATTTATTTCAATAGCTGTAGGTACCTACCTGTGAGTTTGTAGTCTATGCAGGATATAGTACATTTATTTCAGCAGCTGTAGGTACCTACCTGTGAGTTTGTAGTCTATGCAGGATATAGTACATTTATTTCAGCAGCTGTAGGTACCTACCTGTGAGTTTGTAGTCTAGGCAGGATATAGTACATTTATTTCAGCAGCTGTAGGTACCTACCTGTGAGTATGTAGTCTAGGCAGGAAATAGTACATTTATTTCAGCAGCTGTAGGTACCTACCTGTGAGTTTGTAGTCTATGCAGGATATAGTACTATTATTTAACAAATAAGTTTAGAATGCAGAGTATGCAAAGAGTTTTAAATGGTGTTTCAAAGTAAAATGCTATTGTTCCGTTCAGTTATTACTCCCTGTTTAGGGGACATCAACATTAACCCCTTGCCAACCACAGTAGTCTGAGAAAGCGTTGTTAACAAAAAACTGTAGCTCTCTTGGACAGACAAAGGGTTAAATTGACCCTTTTCACTCTGACATGCATTAGGACAAATGTGATGCTGGTTTCTTGCTTCAGAGATGTGATTGTATCTTTATCTCTTTCCTTAGAGTCTGCAATAAAATACTCTATGGGTCATTAATATATTAATTTATAAAGACTCTTACGATCAATAAAACGCAGTCAATCTGATGCATAAAAGTATTTCTATACTTTACTGCGCAGAGTTAAACGCTCGTTTGAACAGATTTTACAAACATGCCAGCCTTGTCCCGGAGGGGGAAATCTTTTCTCCATTTCAGTCGCGGTTTCACGATTTGCCTGAAGGCTCAGGCTCTACGCGTTTTTGGCCACTGGCAAGAAACAAAGAAAAACAAATCAAAGAGAGTGATAGATGTTTAATAGCCCAGTCTCTAGAACATTACCATCACTTGAAGAAATTTCACTATTTGCAATTAGTAACTTAAAATGAGTAATATTTTCATAAATGCTTCTTTATGGTAAAGGAGAATAAAAATCAAATGTAAGTGCCACATGATTGTTACTTGATTTCAGTGTTAGATATTTAGCTGATAATTATCTAATGAAATGTGTTAACCATAAAAAATGTAACTGACTTAATAAGAAAGAATAATCACTTCATGGAAGGGATTTTGACAACATGGGATAATTGTGTGTTTTATGGAACAATAAGAGTTATATGGAGGGTTATATGGTGCAATAGGAGGAGTTATAGGGAGGGTTATATGGTGCAATAGGAGGAGTTATAGGGAGGGTTATATGGTGCAATAGGAGGAGATATAGGTAGGGTTATATGGTGCACTAGGAGGACTTATATGGAGGGTTATATGGTGCAATAGGAGGAGATATAGGTAGGGTTATATGGTACAATAGGAGGAGATATAGGTAGGGTTATATGGTGCACTAGGAGGAGTTATAGGGAGGGTTATATGGTGAAATAGGAGTTAAAGGGAGGGTTATATGGTGCAATAGGATGAGTTATAGGGAGGGTTATATGGTGTAATAGGAGGAGTTATAGGGAGGGTTATATGGTGCAATAGGAGGAGTTATAGGGAGGGTTATATGGTGCAATAGGAGGAGTTATAGGGAGGGTTATATGGTGCAATAGGAGGAGATATAGGTAGGGTTATATGGTGCACTAGGAGGACTTATATGGAGGGTTATATGGTGCAATAGGAGGAGATATAGGTAGGGTTATATGGTACAATAGGAGGAGATATAGGTAGGGTTATATGGTGCACTAGGAGGAGTTATAGGGAGGGTTATATGGTGAAATAGGAGTTAAAGGGAGGGTTATATGGTGCAATAGGATGAGTTATAGGGAGGGTTATATGGTGTAATAGGAGGAGTTATAGGGAGGGTTATATGGTGCAAAAGAAGGAGTTATAGGGAGGGTTATATGGTGCAATAGGATGTGTTATAGGGAGGGTTATAGGGTGCAATAGGAGGAGTTATAGGGAGGGTTATATTGTGCAATAGGATGTGTTATAGGGAGGGTTATAGGGTGCAATAGGAGGAGTTATAGGGAGGGTTATATGGTTCAGTAGGAGGAGTTATAGGGAGGGTTATATGGTGCAATAGGAGGAGATATAGGTAGGGTTATATGGTGCAATAGGAGGAGTTATAGGGAGGGTTATATGGTGAAATAGGAGTTAAATGGAGGGTTATATGGTGCAATAGGATGAGTTATAGGGAGGGTTATATGGTGCAATAGGAGGAGTTATAGGGAGGGTTATATGGTGCAATAGGAGGAGTTATAGGGAGGGTTATATGGTGCAATAGGAGGTGTTATAGGGAGGATTATATGGTGTAATAGGAGGAGTTATATGGAGGATTATATGGTGTAATAGGAGGAGTTATAGGGAGGGTTATATGGTGCAATAGGAGGACTTATAGGGAGGAATATATGGTGCAATAGGAGGAGTTATAGGGAGGGTTATATGGTGTAATAGGAGGAGTTATAGGGATAGTCATATGGTGCAATAGGAAGAGTTATAGGGAGGGTTACATGGTGCAATAGGAGGAGCTATAGGGAGAGTTATATGGTGCAATAGGAGGAGTTATAGGGAGGGCTATATGGTGCAATAGGAGGTGTTATATGGTGCAATAGGAGGAGTTATAGGGAGGGTTATGTGGTGCAATAGGAGGAGTTATAGGGAGGGTTATATGGTGCAATAGGAGGAGTTATAGGGGGTTATATGGTGTAATATGAGGAGTTATAGGGAGGGTTATATGGTGCAATAGGAAGAGTAAGAGGGTTATATGGTATAATAGGAAGAGTTATAGGGAGGGTTATTTGGTGCAATATGAGGAGTTATAGGGAGGGTTATATGGTGCAATAGGAGGAGTTATAGGGGGTTATATGGTGTAATATGATGAGTTATAGGGAGGGTTATGTGGTGCAATAGGAAGAGTAAGAGGGTTATATGGTGTAATAGGAGGAGTTAAAGGGAGGGTTATATGGTGCAATAGGAGGAGTTAAAGGGAGGGTTATATGGTGCAATATGAGGAGTTATAGGGAGGGCTATATGGTGCAATAGGAGGAGTTATAGGGAGGGTTATATGGTGCAATAGGAGGAGTTATAGGGGGTTATATGGTGCTATAGGAGGAGTTATAGGGAGGGTTATATGGTGCAATAGGAGGAGTTATAGGGAGGGTTATATGGTGCAATATGAGGAGTTATAGGGAGGGTTATATGGTGCAATGGGAGGAGTTATAGGGAAGGTTATATGGTGCAATAGGAGGAGTTATAGGGAGGGTTATGTGGTGCAATAGGTGGAGTTATAGGGAGGGTTATATGGTGCAATAGGAGGAGTTATAGGGAGGGTTATATGGTGCAATAGGAGGAGTTATAGGGAGGGTTATATGGTGCAATATGAGGAGTTATAGGGAGGCTTATATGGTGCAATAGGAGGAGTTATAGAGAGAGTTATATGGTGCAATAGGAGGTGTAATAGGGAGGGTTATATGGTGCAATAGGAGGAGTTATAGGGAGGGTTATATGGGGAAATAGGAGGAGTTATAATGAGGGTAATATGGTGCAATAGGAGGAGTAATAGGGAGGGTTATATGGTGCAATAGGAGGAGTTATAGGGCGGGTTATATGGTGCAATAGGAGGAGTTATAGGGAGTGTTATATGGTGCTATAGGAGGAGTTATAGGGAGGGTTATATGGTGCAATAGGAGGAGTTATAGGGAGGGTTATATGGTGCAATAGGAGGAGTTATAGGGAGGGTTATATGGTGCTATAGGAGGAGTTATAGGGAGGGTTATATGGTGCAATAGGAGGAGTTATAGGGATGGTTATATGGTGCAATAGGAGGAGTTATAGGGAGGGTTATATGGTGCAATAGGAGGAGTTATAGGGAGGGTTATATGGTGCTATAGGAGGAGTTATAGGGAGTGTTATATGGTGCTATAGGAGGAGTTATAGGGAGGGTTATATGGTGCAATAGGAGGAGTTATAGGGAGGGTTATATGGTGCAATAGGAGGAGTTATAGGGAGGGTTATATGGTGCAATAGGAGGAGTTATAGGGAGGGTTATATGGTGCAATAGGAGGAATTATAGGGAGTGTTATTTAGTGTAATAGGAGGTATTATAGGGAGGGTTATATGGTGCAATAGGAGGAGTTATAGGGAGTGTTATATGGGGAAATAGGAGGAGTTATAATGAGGGTAATATGGTGCAATAGGAGGAGTTATAAGGAGGGTAATATGGTGCAATAGGTAGATAGTTATAAGGAGGGTAATATGGTACAATAGGTAGATAGTTATAAGGAGGGTAATATGGTGCAATAGGTACATAGTTATAAGGAGGGTAATATGGTACAATAGGTAGATAGTTATAAGGAGGGTAATATGGTACAATAGTTAGATAGTTATAAGGAGGGTAATATGGTACAATAGGTAGATAGTTATAAGGAGGGTAATATGGTACAATAGGTAGATAGTTATAAGGAGGGTAATATGGTACAATAGGTAGATAGTTATAAGGAGGGTAATATGGTGCAATAGGTACATAGTTATAAGGAGGGTAATATGGTACAATAGGTAGATAGTTATAAGGAGGGTAATATGGTACAATAGGTAGATAGTTATAAGGAGGGTAATATGGTACAATAGGTAGATAGTTATAAGGAGGGTAATATGGTACAATAGGTAGATAGTTATAAGGAGGGTAATATGGTACAATAGGTAGATAGTTATAAGGAGGGTAATATGGTACAATAGGTAGATAGTTATAAGGAGGGTAATATGGTACAATAGGTACATAGTTATAAGGAGGGTAATATGGTACAATAGGTAGATAGTTATAAGGAGGGTAATATGGTACAATAGGTAGATAGTTATAAGGAGGGTAATATGGTACAATAGGTAGATAGTTATAAGGAGGGTAATATGGTGCAATAGGTAGATAGTTATAAGGAGGGTAATATGGTACAATAGGTAGATAGTTATAAGGAGGGTAATATGGTACAATAGGTAGATAGTTATAAGGAGGGTAATATGGTACAATAGGTAGATAGTTATAAGGAGGGTAATATGGTACAATAGGTAGATAGTTATAAGAAGGGTAATATGGTACAATAGGTAGATAGTTATAAGGAGGGTAATATGGTACAATAGGTACATAGTTATAAGGAGGGTAATATGGTACAATAGGTAGATAGTTATAAGGAGGGTAATATGGTGCAATAGGTAGATAGTTATAATGAGGGTAATATGGTACAATAGGTAGATAGTTATAAGGAGGGTAATATGGTACAATAGGTAGATAGTTATAAGGAGGGTAATATGATACAATAGGTAGATAGTTATAAGGAGGGTAATATGGTACAATAGGTAGATAGTTATAAGGAGGGTAATATGGTACAATAGGTACATAGTTATAAGGAGGGTAATATGGTACAATAGGTACATAGTTATAAGGAGGGTAATATGGTACAATAGGTAGATAGTTATAAGGAGGGTAATATGGTACAATAGGTAGATAGTTATAAGGAGGGTAATATGGTACAATAGGTAGATAGTTATAAGGAGGGTAATATGGTACAATAGGTAGATAGTTATAAGGAGGATAATATGGTACAATAGGTAGATAGTTATAAGGAGGGTAATATGGTACAATAGGTAGATAGTTATAAGGAGGGTAATATGGTACAATAGGTAGATAGTTATAAGGAGGGTAATATGGTGCAATAGGTAGATAGTTATAAGGAGGGTAATATGGTACAATAGGAGGAGTTATAAGGAGGGTAATATGGTACAATAGGTAGATAGTTATAAGGAGGGTAATATGGTACAATAGGTAGATAGTTATAAGGAGGGTAATATGGTACAATAGGTAGATAGTTATAAGGAGGGTAATATGGTACAATAGGTAGATAGTTATAAGGAGGGTAATATGGTACAATAGGTAGATAGTTATAAGGAGGGTAATATGGTACAATAGGTAGATAGTTATAAGGAGGGTAATATGGTGCAATAGGTAGATAGTTATAAGGAGGGTAATATGGTACAATAGGTAGATAGTTATAAGGAGGGTAATATGGTACAATAGGTAGATAGTTATAAGGAGGGTAATATGGTACAATAGGTAGATAGTTATAAGGAGGGTAATATGGTACAATAGGTAGATAGTTATAAGGAGGGTAATATGGTACAATAGGTAGATAGTTATAAGGAGGGTAATATGGTACAATAGGTAGATAGTTATAAGGAGGGTAATATGGTACAATAGGTAGATAGTTATAAGGAGGGTAATATGGTACAATAGGTAGATAGTTATAAGGAGGGTAATATGGTACAATAGGTAGATAGTTATAAGGAGGGTAATATGGTACAATAGGTAGATAGTTATAAGGAGGGTAATATGGTACAATAGGTAGATAGTTATAAGGAGGGTAATATGGTACAATAGGTAGATAGTTATAAGGAGGGGTAATATGGTACAATAGGTAGATAGTTATAAGGAGGGTAATATGGTACAATAGGTAGATAGTTATAAGGAGGGTAATATGGTACAATAGGTAGATAGTTATAAGGAGGGTAATATGGTACAATAGGTAGATAGTTATAAGGAGGGTAATATGGTACAATAGGTAGATAGTTATAAGGAGGGTAATATGGTACAATAGGTAGATAGTTATAAGGAGGGTAATATGGTGCAATAGGAGGAGTTATAAGGAGGGTAATATGGTACAATAGGTAGATAGTTATAAGGAGGGTAATATGGTACAATAGGTAGATAGTTATAAGGAGGGTAATATGGTACAATAGGTAGATAGTTATAAGGAGGGGTAATATGGTACAATAGGTAGATAGTTATAAGGAGGGTAATATGGTACAATAGGTAGATAGTTATAAGGAGGGTAATATGGTACAATAGGTAGATAGTTATAAGGAGGTAATATGGTACAATAGGTACATAGTTATAAGGAGGGTAATATGGTACAATAGGTAGATAGTTATAAGGAGGGTAATATGGTACAATAGGTAGATAGTTATAAGGAGGGTAATATGGTACAATAGGTAGATAGTTATAAGGAGGGTAATATGGTAGCAATAGGTAGATAGTTATAAGGAGGGTAATATGGTACAATAGGTAGATAGTTATAAGGAGGGTAATATGGTACAATAGGTAGATAGTTATAAGGAGGGTAATATGGTACAATAGGTAGATAGTTATAAGGAGGGTAATATGGTACAATAGGTAGATAGTTATAAGGAGGGTAATATGGTACAATAGGTAGATAGTTATAAGGAGGGTAATATGGTACAATAGGTAGATAGTTATAAGGAGGGTAATATGGTACAATAGGTAGATAGTTATAAGGAGGGTAATATGGTACAATAGGTAGATAGTTATAAGGAGGGTAATATGGTACAATAGGTAGATAGTTATAAGGAGGGTAATATGGTACAATAGGTAGATAGTTATAGGGAGGGTAATATGGTACAATAGGTAGATAGTTATAAGGAGGGTAATATGGTACAATAGGTAGATAGTTATAAGGAGGGTAATATGGTACAATAGGTAGATAGTTATAAGGAGGGTAATATGGGTACAATAGGTAGATAGTTATAAGGAGGGTAATATGGTACAATAGGTAGATAGTTATAAGGAGGGTAATATGGTACAATAGGTAGCATAGTTATAAGGAGGGGTAATATGGTACAATAGGTAGATAGTTATAAGGAGGGTAATATGGTACACTAGGTAGATAGTTATAAGGAGGGTAATATGGTACAATAGGTAGATAGTAGTATAAGGAGGGTAATATGGTACAATAGGTAGATAGTTATAAGGAGGGTAATATGGTACAATAGGTACATAGTTATAAGGAGGGTAACTATGGTACAATAGGTAGATAGTTATAAGGAGGGTAATATGGTACAATAGGTAGATAGTTATAAGGAGGGTAAAAAGGTACAATAGGTAGAGCTTGTTATAAGGAGGGTAATATGGTACAATAGGTAGATAGTTATAAGGAGGGGTAATATGGTACAATAGTAGATAGTTATAAGGAGGGTAATATGGTACAATAGGTAGATAGTTATAAGGAGGGTAATACTTGTACAATAGGTACATAAGTTATAAGGAGGGTAATATGGTACAATAGGTAGATAGTTATAAGGAGGGTAATATGGTACAATAGGTAGATAGTTATAAGGAGGGTAATATGGTACAATAGGTAGATAGTTATAAGGAGGGTAATATGGTACAATAGGTAGATAGTTATAAGGAGGGTAATATGGTACAATAGGTAGATAGTTATAAGGAGGGTAATATGGTACAATAGGTAGATAGTTATAAGGAGGGTAATATGGTACAATAGGTAGATAGTTATAAGGAGGGTAATATGGTACAATAGGTAGATAGTTATAAGGAGGGTAATATGGTACAATAGGTAGATAGTTATAAGGAGGGTAATATGGTACAATAGGTAGATAGTTATACGGAGGGTAATATGGTACAATAGGTAGATAGTTATAAGGAGGGTAATATGGTACAATAGGTAGATAGTTATAAGGAGGGTAATATGGTACAATAGGTAGATAGTTATAAGGAGGGTAATATGGTACAATAGGTAGATAGTTATAAGGAGGGTAATATGGTACAATAGGTAGATAGTTATAAGGAGGGTAATATGGTACAATAGGTAGATAGTTATAAGGAGGGTAATTATGGTGACAATAGGTAGATAGTTATAAGGAGGGTTAATATGGTACAATAGGTAGATAGTTAATAAGGAGGGTAATATGGTACAATAGGTAGATAGTTATAAGGAGGGTAATATGGTACAATAGGTAGATAGTTATAAGGAGGGTAATATGGTACAATAGGTAGATAGTTATAAGGAGGGTAATATGGTACAATAGGTAGATAGTTATAAGGAGGGTAACTATGGTACAATAGGTAGATAGTTATAAGGAGGGTAATATGGTACAATAGGTAGATAGTTATAAGGAGGGTAATATGGTACAATAGGTAGATAGTTATAAGGAGGGTAATATGGTACAATAGGTAGATAGTTATAAGGAGGGTAATATGGTTCAATAGGTAGATAGTTATAAGGAGGGTAATATGGTACAATAAGGTAGATAGTTATAAGGAGGGTAATATGGTACAATAGGTAGATAGTTATAAGGAGGGTAATATGGTACAATAGGTAGATAGTTATAAGGAGGGTAATATGGTACAATAGGTAGATAGTTATAAGGAGGGTAATATGGTACAATAGGTATATAGTTATAAGGAGGGTAAATGGTGCAATAGGTAGATAGTTATAAGGAGGGTAATATGGTACAATAAGGTAGAAAGTTATAAAGGAGGGTAATATGGTACAATAGTAGATAGTTATATATGAGGGTAATATGGTACAATAGGTAGAGAGTTATAAGGAGGGTAATATGTACAAATGTACAATAGTGATAAGGTAGGGTAAATATGTACAATAGGTAGATAGTTATAAGGAGGAAAATATAGTAAATAGGTAATAGTTATAAGAGGGTAATATGGTACAAATAGGTAGAATAGTTATAATGATGGTATATGTACAATAGGTAGATAGTTATACGCGGGTAATATGGTACCATTAGGTAGATAGTTATAAGGTGGTAATATGGTACAATAGGAGATAGTTAAAAGGAGGATAATATGTACAATAGGTAAAGAGTTATAAGAGGGTAATATGGTAACAATAGGAGGAGTTATAAGGAGGGTAATATGTACAATATGTAATAGTTTATAAGAGGGTAATATGGTACAATAGTAGATAGTATAAGGAGGGTAATATGGTACAATAGGTAGAATAGTTATAAGGAGGGTAAAATATGGTACACTAGGTAGATAGTTATAAGGAGGGTAATATGGTACAATAGGTAGATAGTTTATAAGGAGGGTAATATGGTACAATAGGTAGAAGTTATAAGGAGGGGTAATATGGTACAATAGGTACATAGTTATAAAGGAGTGGTAATATGGTACAATAGGTAGATAGTTATAAAGGAGGGTAATATGGTACAATAGGTAGAATAGTTATAAGGAGGGTAATATGGTACAATAGGTAGATAGTTATAAGGAGGGGTAATATGGTACAATAGGTATGATAGTTATAAGGAGGGGTAATATGGTACAATAGTAGAATAGTTATAAGGAGGGTAATATGGTACAATAGGTAGATAGTTATAAGGAGGGTAATATGGTACAAATAGGTAGATAGTTTATAAGGAGGGTAATATGGTACAATAGGTAAATAGTTATAAGGAGGGTAATATGGTACAATATGGTAGATAGTTATAAGGAGGGTAATATGGTACAATATGGTAGATAGTTATAAGGGAGGTGTAATATGGTACAATAGTAGGATAGTTATAAGGAGGGTAATATGGTACAATAGGTAGATAGTTTATAAGGGATGGTAATATTGTTCAATAGGTTTATAGTTATAAGGAGGGTAATATGGTACAATAGGTAGATAGTTATAAGGAGGGTAATATGGTACAATAGGTAGATAGTTATAGAGGAGGGGTAATATGGTACAATAGGGTAGATAGGTTATAAGGAGGGTAATATGGTACAATAGGTAGAGAGTTATAAGGAGGGTAATATGGGTACAATAGGTACATAGTTATAAGGAGGGTAATAAAGGGTACAATGAGGTAGATAGTTATAAGGAGGGTAATATGGGTACAATAGGTAGGATAGTTATAAGGGAGTGTAATATGGTAGCAAAAGGTAGATAGTTATAAGGAGGGTAATATGGTACAATAGGTAGATAGTTATAAGGGAGGGTAATAGTGGGGTACAATAGGGGTAGTATAGTGATAAGGAGGGTAATATGGTGCAATAGGTAGATAGTTATAAGGAGGGTAATATGGTACAATAGGTAGATAGTTATAAGGAGGGTAATATGGTATCATAGGTAGATAGTTATAAGGAGGGTAATATGGTACAATAGGTAAGATAGTTAGTAAGGATGGGTAATATGGTACAATAGAGTAGAGTAGTTATAAAGGAGGGTAAATATGGTACAATAGGTAGATAGTTTATAAGGAGGCTTAATATGGTACAATAGGTAGCATAGTTATAAGGAGGGTAATATGGTGTACAATAGGTAGATAGTTATAAGGAGGGTAATATGGTTCTATTGTAGAGAGTAATAAGGAGGGTAATATGTTCAAGTAGGAGGAGTTTATACAGGAGGAGTAATATGGTATCAATAGGTAGAATAGTTATAAAGGAGGGTAATATGGTACAATAGGTAGATAGTTATATGGAGGGTAATATGGTAATAGGTAGTAGTTATAAAGGAGGGTAGTATGGTACAATAGGTAGATATAGTTAGTAAGGAGGGTAATATGGTACAATAGTTAGATAGTTATAAGGAGGGTAATATGGTACAATAGGTAGATAGTTATAAGGAGGGTAATATGGTACAATAGGTACATAGTTATAAGGAGGGTAATATGGTACAATAGTAGATAGTATAAGGAGGGTATATGTACAATAGTAATAGTTATAAGGAGGGTAATATGGTACAATAGTAGATAGTTTATAAGGAGGGTAATATGGTACAATAGGTAGATAGTTATAAGGAGGGTAATATGGTACAATAGGTAGATAGTTATAAGGAGGGTAATATGGTACAATAGGTAATAGTTATAAGGAGGGTAATATGATACAATAGGTAGATAGTTATAAGGAGGGTAATATGGTACAATAGATAGTTATAAGAGGGTAATATGGTACAATAGGTAGATAGTTATAAGGAGGGTAATATGGTACAATAGGTAGATAGTTATAAGGAGGGTAATATGATACAATAGGTAGATAGTTATAAGGAGGGTAATAT